>NC_135415.1:29918102-30205602 GCF_051991245.1 Festucalex cinctus | reverse complement strand
TTTACAGTTGGTCCGACTGGATGAAAAATGTTGAGCATTTATGCTTCCTGTAGTTGTCCCGATCATGTTCCGAACGCATTTATGAGCTGTCCTTCGCCAAAACCACAGTGGCAGTCAATCTAAGACCAATCGAGCGCCCCTTTGATGCTGAAAGAAGGTATTTCTTTGTGAATGTCCAGGCAGAAGGACACTGTATCGCTTCAAAAAAAAAAGAAAAAGAAAAAGAAAGCTTTCATGATCTTTTTTTTTTTAAATTTTTTTTTATCAATGGCATCTCATCTTTTGTGCGAAAACATCCAAAATTAACTGACCGCGTGCACATCACAGACTGCTGCGGGGAATTTACAATGCAATCATCTTCAGAGAGGTGATAACCGCTATCTATAACTGCCGATAACAGAAGGCGAAGAGAGCAAAAGAAGCGCACGACACATCACACTTCTTTGATTTGGAGCGCAATTAACCTGTTTCAACCCCATTAAGTGAGATCAGGAGGTGAATTCACCTTTGCTAAGTGACGTGAATGTAAGATCGTCCCAATGTCACAGAGTGGATGGACAGGAGGAACCTCCTCGAAAAGTTCATTTTTGAATGTGCACAGATTTGATTCTGCTGCGCTTGGCCCCCAGTGATATCATGTATCATACAAATGGACGGTACAATATACTCCGTTCAATGTTTTCACATTCCTAGACTGCTTCGAGGCAGCCGAAAAAGTCTCCCAAAAAGAAGACTTGGGTGAAGGCGAGGCATTCAAATAACTCGACTTTCACGTGAATGGCAAAGAGAAACAGCACGCAACATCGCCATTGAAAGTGATCGAGATAATAAAACATATTCATATACTACTCATGTATGAAGTTACATACATTAAGGATTGAGCCTTTGTGTTTTTTGTCAGGCCTCTTGTCCTCTACTCCGCCTCTTTGAACACCCCCTAATCCAGAGGTGTCCAAACTACGGCCCGGGGGCCATTTGCGGCCCGCCGTCCATTTTTCACTGGCCCGCGACATGTGCTCAAAATGGCATTTGACGCGGTTCAAATAAAATAAACAAAACAAAAATGTTTGGAGACGGTCAAAGTAAGAAAAACAGGTGCCATTAAAAGGTTATTTTAGTTCACTAAAACTAAAATTGCAAAAACAATATTGTTACCAAAATAAAACGAAAATGCTTTTTAAAAAACGCAAACTAGCCGAAACTACATTTTATGTTTACAAAACTAACTATAATTATAGCAAACATGGCCTTTGTTTTAGTCTTTGGCAATTAATTCAATGCATGAGCCTTTGGGGATGATTTTAAATGTGATTTTTAGTAGATTTATTTTGATATCAACTGGAATAATAACGTTTGAAAGTATGTCACACAGAAGTGACATCATCGAACAGCAGCCAATAGAAAAGCACCTTCAGATGACATTGCACCCATGGTATTTATTTTAAATATTGCGCACAAGTAATACACATTAAAAAAAATAATAATAAAAAAAAACTAACTAATACTAATACTGAAACTATCTAAATTAAAATTAAGCATTTTTTTTTAAGAACTAACCTAACAGAACCACCCTGAAATCTAATAAAAACTCAAATGAAAAATTCCCAAACTATAATAACCCGACTTCCATATTACAAATAAATTGGTTTATATACTGTAACATTTTTCTAAATATGCAAAAGCACAAATCAATTATTTCTCACATGATCTGCGTCCTTTGGATTTCCTGTATGTGGCCCTCAAATGAAAACGTTTGGACACGCCTGCCCTAATCTCTTTCACCCCCATGCGTGTGTTTCCATCCCGATTGAGAGATCAAGTGTGTTGGATCACAGAGACCCGGCTGCAGACAATCATCTTCGGCTGCAATCTTAAGCCAGTCCTGAACGCCACCACATCACCAGATGGACGACACTGTCACAGTTAGTCGGCAGTGGCATTCAACCGGCGGCGGCGGCAGTTTGCGACGCATTGCGAGCCACCTGCTTGAAACCGAATGAAAAGTCACACCGTCTGTCAGGTTTGGCACGGCGGACCTGACCAACGTTTTCATTTTTGATTCATGTCCGATGTTATAACCGCCGCTCACACAAAAATATCGACTTGAAATAGTTTTCTATTATGAAATGGCAAGCCAATCATTGGCGTTCATATAGAAATGTGGAGAAACGCCTCGTTGTGGAGTCTTCCTAAAGCAGAAGAGATGCAAAGTAGGGAGCAGAAAAAAAATATTAATGTAATGGAAATGACGTATTTTTTATCTGGTGTTTGTTATGGTGCTGTTTGCATGTCTAAATAGAGAAATTTGAAATCTGAATGGTGAAAATAAGAATGTAATTAATTTACTACAAGGATTCAAAGGGTTCACTGAATGCTGTCATCTAATTTATGAATGAAATATGATCCACAAAAATTGTGTTATGCCATCAGTGCCACAACTTAGACCTGGTTTCACTTGGTCTAAGGTCTCGTCTACTTTTTGTCACCATATCGTCAGGTGCACCATTTCATTTCATAGAAAACACCTTCAGTCCATTGGAAGATCCAGCATAGGTGCAGCACGGTCCTCCAAATCCCCAAACACGGTAAACTTCACTTTCCCCAAAGCGAAAATGAAGTTGCACCAGTTTTTTCCCGTCATCAATCATCAGGAGGTTTCATTATGGCCGATCAAGGGCAACACTTTTATAACAATTTCACATTTGAATATAGCACATTAGTTGTAAAATTGTCTTTGACTAAAATGAACTAAATAACGAAGAGCAGTTCAGGTTGTACTGTAAATGCGAATTGGTGACTTTAGTCAATTCAAGATGGCGATGGCATTTGATAGAAACGATTTCTTTCAAAGTACGTTAGGCCAGAGAAGCTCCGCAGCGTCGCTCTCACTTCAAAAGCTCAAACTGGCAGAACAGAAGATGGCCGCTTCAAATCGATTGACTGATTTCTGTGACTCTCAATGTGACTCGTGCACCTGTTGCGCCGGCTGTCTCCCATTTGAAGGGTGCCTTCGACGCAGCTGCACATTTCAGCTCCTTCCGCAGATGTTTAATAGGATTTCAATTGGGATTCATTCAAGGCCGCTTTCAGAATAGTCACAATTTTTTTGTGGGACTTTCATTTGTGTCTGTGGCTCTTTTCTTTTTTGGAGGACACATGACCAGCTGCTAAGCTTGCAACCTTGTTGCAGGTGCTGAACGTCACCGTTTTCCGATGCACATTCACCCAATCCTTATTGAGAAATAAAATGTGGTTCCCACTCCCCCCATAAATTCAAGACATAAGTATCAAGTTTACTGGTGAACAAAATGAACAGGGAGAGTAAGTAGCCTTTTCTTCTAATCTGTCTCTCTTTCCCTTGAATTCAGAATGCGTTTTGTTTTTGTATTCTGGTCGTGCTGGACTCGAATTGCTCAACTTGGCATTGAAAATCCTCATCAGTTAGGACACTGACTTCCATCACTTTAAAACCTGTGGAACACCACACATTATACATGTGAATTCATATTGCACTTATTCGTCCAACCACTTAATTTTTTTTATTGACATAGTTAACATGAAGGGATTACAATAATAAAGACTATCACATGACGTACTTTCACAAAAGCCACAAGCGCAAAAAAAAATCCCTGTCGCTCCAGATAGGTCAAACTGGGCGTATCGTCAAGAGTCATTTGAGTCAGGTGTGTGTCTTGACCTCCACCGAACCCCTTGGGGGTTTCCAGCAATCCCAGATTAAGAACCACTGTGCTCAGACCAATCTTTCAGATTTCTCTCCACAGTAACTTAATTAATAATAACTAAAAATTTCACTACTATACTTGTCTTTTTTTTTTAAAAAGGCAACAATTGACCTTACCGTAAAACACGCCCGCGTGACCTAATAAACCAATCAAGACGCAAGACATCACGTCTGCGTCGGCATGTGCGTTTTGCTCCGCACAAACAAAGCAATCCAGCTCCTGCTGGTGCATTGCGTGGTTATCCAAAGCCAATAAAAAAGATTTTTTTTAAATCAATCAAAATAGTTCAACGCTGTAGTCAGGGCTTGTGTAAGAGCGACACTGTCCGGTTTATTCCCTTCCCTAAACCTCAAACAACTACGAAAAATGTCTGCGCTGGATCAAACTTTGCGGAAGACCAAACACGACCAGTTGAATCCCTCCAAAATGACCGGAAACTACGACGTTGGCACTAAGGTAATGTTCTCGAGTGATGTCTTTAGCCAAAGGCTAACGGTAGCTCCGGGTGGTCCACGCGTTTGTTGACTATTTCCTATTAATGCTAACAAAACATTGAAGCTATGAGGTAATATCAATTCATTCTTACCCTGCTTGACAGGAACAATGTCCAAAAACTTCAGTTTTGCTGACAATCGGTCGAAGTGAGGGAGGCAACGCTGTCTTTTTCGGACTTCTGTAGTAGCAGACAGCGATTTGTATTTGTATTTCCTTTGTTTTGGAGCAAAACTGCACAGTGAGGGAGTGAAGATACCCTTCACTAAAAAATTTTTTAAAGCCCCTCTGCTTGCTTCAAAGAGAAATATCGGCGTCCTGAAAATACCTGACCGAGAAATCACAATGAAAATTTGACAACTTTGCCATTCTTGTGAATGCACTTTAGCTCATCTTGTCGGGTAAATAAATGTCCGAGGGCGCCGCTCGTCGCGTTTAGTGGCTGGGGGCGGGGCTTAGTATACAAGATGGTTGACTGATCTGGCAAAATAATTAGCCAAAAATTGATTGATTTTTTTTTACATATATTTTTGTAATAATATTACCCAATCTATAACCTATTTAGAAACATAATTTACTTTCAAGTAGTACCATCCATCCATTCTCAATATTTGTACTTTCTTTTCTTGCGTGCACTTTTAATAAGTCTCGAACACGTTTGCTGTTCTGCTTGCTGCGTTTGAGACAAACTCATATAATTGGCACTTACAGTATGCCTCATTTCTGCTCAATGGCCTCATTATTTGTGCTACAAAAGTCAAAACATTATTGATTTGGTGTGTTTTGATTGGCTTTAGACTATCATTACCGTCTAGTGCAACAGTAGCTTGTTTACACTTTGTATTGTCTTTTGAAACAATGCTACATTTTTTTAACAGTGTATTGTATGTAAAGATATGCCCAAACGTTAAATAAATCAAACAGCACATTTCTAGGGCACAAGGAAGTGTTTATTTTGGAGCGTAATGGTTTGTTTCCTTTCAGATTGAAATGTCGGGGTCAATTATTATCATTTACAACAACTCCTTCTAGGGTGGAAGTGTGCCTTCTTACGCATGCAAGTGATATTTTAAGCATTATATATTTATATATATATATTTTTTTTAATAAAGATTCCTTATACAAATGTGCTCAAATAGTATTAAAACCAGATTGCTTTCATTAGATTAACAAATGTTGAGTTGCTTCTGCTTTGTGGGCGCCTCCACAATGTGGCTTCATCAAAAGAGATTAAATGCTAATCATAGGCTCCCAAAAATAAAACGGAATACGGCATGTATCCAGAACAGGATGATTTTTTTTTTTTTTTCAGCTTTCTATCATCAAAAGCTCGAGAATCCTTCTCGTCAGATCATCGAGTTTAGTCAAGCTGATGCTTGAAGACACATTTAAAAAAAAAAAAAAAGCTTGGAGAAGCTGATCACAGAACTGTGGTCAGATTGGGATCAAATTGAAGGCACCGAGTCGAGTTCAAGCAAGATGTGTCTGTGTTTGCAGCAAAGTCAAAAGCAAGCCAATGCAGCGCTCTCCTCCTCCTTCTCATGAAGGGATTAAGGAAGAGATGTTTTGGTCTCAGAAATGCTTACCTGCTGTTCACACATTTTGTAAGTGTAATTCAGCCGATAATTAGTTTACATATTTAGAAATCAGGACCCGTTGTTGCTACAGTGCTTCAAATCTTTTTTTTTTCTCTCTCTCTCTCTAATTATTAGACTATTTATACAGTTGTGCTCCCCGTTTCTTTGGGAGTCATTATTTTGCAAAAAAAAAAAAAAAAAGCAGGTCCTCTGCTTGCTCTATTATTCAGGGCTCAGTCAGTCACAGACAGTCATTAAAGTTTCATGGGAAGCAATTTGGTGGCTGAGTTATTTGCAAAGTGAGGTGAGTGCATGTGGTGACACGACACCTTTTGTTTGTTGTGCTATAGGAGCTCGTGTCTCCCCCCCCATACTGAGAGGAGGCAGCAGTGCTCATCTCTGACAGGGTGAACTTTCCCCTGATGAGCCCCGAAGGGGAATCATCAAAGATGAGAGCAACGAGGATGGATTAAGCTCGGGTCACGCAAGCCCAAACCCAAAAATAAGAATTTACATTTGAAATAAGAGTCAGAAAACACGCTCATTTTCTTTCATTGGTTGGCAAACAAAAAAAATCAAAGGATTTGAGGACCACGTTGAAAATGAGTCACTCAAGTACGGAAGCGTATTGCATTCACTTGGAAAAAAAAGAAAAAAAATCCTGTTTTTCTGACAAATTTTTTGGGGGAGATTTTTTTATTTTTTTTTTTGAGTAATATTTTTTCTGTTTTTCTGAATATTTTTTTTCTGTTTTACTGAATATTTTTTTCTGTCATAAAAAAAGAATATTAAGAAAAACAAAACAAAAATCACTGAAAAACAAGGGGAAAAAATTATTTAAAAAATAACAGAAAAAAAATATTCAAAAAAACAGAGCACCAACTTCTGTTTTTCTGTGTAATTTTTTCTTCCTGTTTTTTGGAATAATTTTTTTCCCTGTTTTTTGGAATAATGTTTTTTCACCCTGTTTTTCGGAGTATTTTTTTCTGTTTTTTTTTATGACAGAAAAAAAATATTCAGAAAAACAAAACAAAAAAAAATACTCAATGAAACAAAGTTCCCCAAAACATTAGTCAGAAAAACAGATTTTTTTTTTTTCAAGTGAATGCAATACGCTTACTCAAGCAATTGCATATTGTTTATATATTACAGTGTTGTAGTTAAATCACTACCTGAACAGCATCTACTTGTATAAGGAAAATAGATTTTACCCGATTTTGCAGTGGTCTCGACCCTGGAAGCCACTTGCAAATATTATCCTCTGCATTGAACAGCAGCTGAATCCCATCATCTCTCCATTCAGAACCAAAACTGGAGCAATCTGTCATATGATTGCCATTTGAAAATCAGTTACTTGGGAATCATCCGTCTGATATTTTCACCATTTGGACCTTGGCAGAGCAAAAAAAAAAGTGGAGGAAACTTATTTTTTGCTTGGAAATGTTTAATCATCTTTATTCCAAACCGTGTTATTTAAAGAGAAATGTTACTAGATTATGTGAAAACAGTTTCATTTGCATTTTTAGAAAAGCTAACTAGCTAAAACACATTTTTAGCCGCAAATATCACTTTTTTGGTGTATGCCGCAGGCTTAAAAACGAACAGCGGGCCACAAAGGCAGTTTATAGACATCCATGCCTAAGTAACAACAGAGAACATGGAAAAAAATTAGACGTTCTGACAATGTGTCATTCAATAACTCCAGCTAGCTAAGACCATGCTCAATACTTTATGACAAAACAAGCAGAGGTGGGCATCGTCATTGACTGGAATCGATGATTGATGGAAGTGCCCGCCTTTTGGCGTGCGCTTCAGCATTTTCAGCGAATGTTTGGTAATGCGAAGCCTCACAAAAATACACGCGATCAACAGAAGTAATCCTGCTTCACTCAGTGCTCAGCGAGAACAGGTAGCGGGCTACGAAATTATACTTTCGCCACATTGCCTGCATGGTCTCAAGGTTTTAAACATTAGAAATGTACACTTTCTGTTGCAGAGGTTGCATACTTTTATAATGAGATTTTTTCAATCAGAATAACTTTTTATTTTATTTTTTTAACACTGACACGAGTGCAATACACTCATAAGTGTTTAATTTGCCTCTTTATTCTTATTTTATCATATAAGCTTTATTATGTCATCTAGAATTGTGCATTAATTGTCCTCACGAGAGTTTGTCAGTGACACTTTTGTCAGTCCAGGTCTCTTAGTTTCGATTTTCTCTCCCAACTCTTGCTTGCTAGCTTAATTTCCTTCCACGAAAGCTGTCCTCCATAGTTCTGCATCCAGCCTGCTCAATTAAGGTTCGAAGCCATCGAGTGTTTTCAATTTTCTGAGTTTTCAAGTTCAAGTTTCCTCAAGGCCATCTGAATCCACAGCCCTGATCTTTGTTGTTTCTTTTTGTATTTATTTGCCAAGATTGTTTCCCATCATCCGTCGCGTCTTGTCGCCGTTTTCGGTCCGAATCCGGCTCCTCACGCGACAGCCCTTGTCCACTTAATGTCCACATTTGCCCATCACGGTGCTGCAAAAAGAACATCTGATGCGAAAGTGGGTCACGGCAGATTTGCTTCCACAATAAGAACAGATGCAGCGAGAAGAAGGAATTGAAAGGAATTTGGTGGGATGAGCGCATGCTAACATGAGATTATCGCAGTGGGTGACTGCTTGCTTCCATATGTCATTTCACAAAAAAAAAGAAAAAAGGGACAATATGCAGCAAGGAAGGCAAGCTTGCGATTGACACACTTGAATTGTATGCGTTATATGATTACAAAGTGTACATCACAATGGACAAAAATGGCTCATGTATTGACTATTTTTGATGTAAACATTCTTAAAATATGCATATTTGTTTTCAAATTGAAATACATGGGGTCAGACTTGTGCTCAAAGTTTTCAAATGTTTTTATTTGTAATTTTCAAGTTAAATTTATTCAACCAGACAAGTCAACAATTTGTACTTAAGATTGAATTGCACGTCTCAAGGTCGGTTTTCACAAACATACCGCGGGGCCCAATTATGGAATTATGAAATTCACAATTAATGTATCTATCGAAATGTCAAATGAAACTTAAAGAAGATTTAATGTCAAAGACATTTGGTGCTGCAGAAGCTTGACTGATTGTATATATTTCATATGTGTACTGCTATTATTTTAATTCTAATAATGAATTAATTGTAATAATTATTTTTGCCAAAGTACTAATTTAGTTATGTTGCGCTATATATAGCATTGGTAGAATATTTTTGTTATTAAAATGTTAGTTTATTATTCTTCGGTGAGGTCCTTGATAAACTTCTCCTTCACGTGTTGTATTTATTTTCATTTTATTTTTGCTGCCATGGTTGTATTGTTTTTAATATTGTGTCAACAAACAGTCAAACCAACCAAAATAAATAGCATCAAGAAAATTTGCTGTAACGATACGGTTGTACTGCCGTGATGAAATTGTAGTGACAGAAAAGTACTGAAAAGAAAGAAAAAAAAAAAAAAGTCTTCATTGTGTCATCATCCCGTGTTTGCGTGTGAGGTTACTGAGCCTTCACATGCAGTTCAATAATTCATCCAGAAGTGGAAATCAAATCAGTGGCGGCCACTGATATGTTACATTACATCACTTCAATTTTTTTTGTTTCCATTATAGGCACTTTGGGCATAAATGTTCATGAATGCTTATTACTGGCAATTATGTTTGCCATTAAATATGGAGGCAGAAGGAGCCATTAGAAGTGATGATGACTTTGACCCCGACTCAAATCCCCGTTATGAGGTATTCACGGCAACCTTTGTTTATGCAGGATCAATTTTACTGTCAGCAGGTAACAATATACTCTGTGTGGGGGTGGGTGGGAGGAGTTTTTTTTGCTTTGTTTTGTTTTTTTGCTACTTCTTATTGTTTTTGTATTTCAGGCTGATGTTCGCAAAACAAAAAGCAAGGGCACTTGGTTAATATCCAAATACAGAAATCCTAATAAATAGAGGCTGCATCAAAGCCTTCTGTATGCTCTAGCATTAAAAAAAAAAAAAGAGAGGAAAAAAACGTATAAATACGTCTTTGGGACACTTAGAACATTAAAAAAAAACGTATTTACACGTTATTGGGAGCAAATGAGTTAAAGAGAACATGCACACTATACCGTACATGGGAAGGCTGGAGTTGGGATTTGAACCCAGGACATTTCAAAATAAGAGACAGATCTGCATGCAGCCAAATAAACACATTTATTTATTGAAGACATGACATGAGGTTAAAAAGTTCATGTTCCATTTAACTATTTACCTGAGGTCAAAAGGTCAAATATAAAATGTTCAACATTTTTTTTAAAGTTCATCTTCCAATGTTTCATTTTTTTTTTCCAGTGTAAAACTTTCAACACATTCATAACGACGTCGTGGTTCGTTTGCTTTTTCAGCGACAGTGTCAATGTGAAATTGAATGTTTGCTTGACATGATTTGACTAAAGTTTTTTTTTTTTTTGCCTTTCCCAGGCAGAAGTTGGCACTTTGATGAAGTCGCTCTTCTATATGGTGACAAACAAATTTATCTGCTTTACTAAAAGACAGATGTGATTTCGCCCAGCCATTTAATTATGATAAATGTTTTGATTATAGTGGAAAGGTTGCACAAGTATTTGCACACCTTCAGGGTTTTGGGGTCCTGGGGGGGGGGGGGGGGGGGGGGGGGGGGGAATCACACACACAAAAAAAAAACCCTCCCTGCACATCTTTTTCACAAATAATATTTTCAATTTTCTGTCTGTCAAGGGTCCTTCAGAATCATCATCACGTTCCCCACTTTAAGGCACTCAGTCATGATTATTGTGCATTTAGATTATTATTATTTTTTTAAAGTAGCTAATGTTAATTATATAAACATTTAAATGACTATTTTGCTGGCGAAAACTCCTCGAGTTGCCCAATCTCGTTTTCAAGAAGATTCTTTTTACATTGTATGCACACTTCACTTTGGAATAGGCAGACAAAACAGGAAATGACAAAAACGACACAAAACGAGACTCAGTCACACTGGAAAAACACACAAACTGGAATCAAAATGACACTAAAAGATTTCCAAATAAACATAATTATAATATTGGAATTTCAGTATCTGAAGAATACAAAAAAAGCTATGAACCTTAAGGATTTTTTTTTTTTGCTATTGCTGCAAATGGGGGCCCATATTTTAATCCGATTTCTCTTTTGTTTGTCATATGTCAAATACTTTGCGTCTATAATATGATTTGTGTTGTTGCCAAGTGTGATGGATTAATTTCAAGATGGAGCCTGCTGATTGTTTTGGTCATTTGTTTGCCAAAATAACAATGATGACTTGGCACAAGCGACAATACGCCAACAGAAGACCATCCGTCCATCCGTCCGTCCGTCCATCCATCCAATTTTCCATCCAATTTTCCATCCATCCATCCACCCACCATCCATCCATCCATCCTTCTATCCATCCATCCAACCATCCATCCATCCATCCATCCATCCATCCATCCATTCAACCATCCATCCATCCAGCCATTCAACCATCCATCCATCCATCCGTCCATCCATCCATCCATTCAACCATCCATCCACCCATCCATCCATCCATCCATCCAACCATCCATCCATCCATCCATCCATCCATCCATCCATCCATCCATCCATTCAACCATCCATCCATCCAGCCATCCATCCATTCAACCATCCATCCATCCATCCATCCATCCATCCATCCATCCGTCCATCCATCCATCCATTCAACCGTCCATCCATCCATCCATTCAACCATCCAGCCATCCATCCATCCAACCATCCATCCATCCATCCATCCATCCATCCATCCATCCATTCATCCATCCAGCCATCCATCCATTCAACCATCCATCCATCCATCCATCCATCCATCCATCCATCCATCCATCCGTCCATCCATCCATCCATTCAACCATCCATCCATCCATCCATCCATCCGTCCATCCATCTATCTGTCCATCCATCCATCCATCCATCCATCCATTCAACCATCCATCCATCCATCCATCCATCCGTCCATCCATCTATCTGTCCATCCGTCCATCCATCCATCCGTCCATCCATCCATCCATCCATCCATCCATCCATCCATCCATCCATCCATCCTTCCTTCCTTCCTTCCTTCCTTCCTTCCTTCCTTCCTTCCATCCATCCATGAACTGCTGGAGCCTATCTCAACTGTATTTGGGTGAGAGCCCAAGAGGCGCAGGGTCCAACCTTTGATTGGTTGTCAGTCAATTGCAGGCCAACGACCATTCACACTCGCATTCACGCTACGGAATATTCAAAAGCTTCAATTAATGTAACATTTTTTTTTGTTTTTTTTAATAACTGGATTGGCTTGTAACCTCTTCAAGGGTGTACCGCCCGCCTACTGCTCGAAGCCAGCTGGGATAGGCTCCAGCACCCCCGCAACGCTTGTGAGGAAAAGCGGCTAAGAAGATGATGGATGGATGTTTTTAAACCCAGAAACTTGTGAGCCAGCCAGGAGAAGCACTATATTTGCCCGCCTGCTTTTCCACCCAATGTTTGTATTTCATACTTTTGTGATTTATTTCTGTGACATTTTCCTGCGTCTGACTTCCATTCCTGATGCCACTTTTGGCCTACTTGTACGCCATTAAATCTGACCAGTGAACTACTTTGCGGCACCATGAACAGTATTTGGGCCAACTAGCCGGCTCACAATCCAGTACAGCCTCGTGAGCCATGCTACTAGTAACCTTTTGCCACACTAGTAACGGGTTGTCCCACTATTATGTCCGACAAGTTTGTCCTTACCCGTGTGCAGAAATGTCACATGGAAGTGGCAAAAACATTCAAGACAGTCGTTTTAGTAGTGGACTGAAGTGTGTCACTAGTGAGGACAAAAATCACACTAGTACATGGACATAGAGCTGGATAACAAGGACATCGAACAAGAGCTCAAGCGACAGTAATCAATCAATCAATCAGGACGTCCATGTGTGGGGAAAATGAGCAGCGGCCAGCAGGGGGCACTCGAGGGCCGGAAAAGCGATGCAGCAGTTCGCTCCGCGGGGATCTCCGCCGACACAATTCCTGTTGCTACTCAACTGATTCCTTCTTGACGGTCAGCGGCTCTTGACGCCGGACGATGCGGATCCGTTCGACTCGCCTTGCTTCGGACCACACTTGTGTTGTTCCGCCGCGTTCGTTTCGGGCATCAATTCGCCACCGATAATTGAGCCGGATTCAACAATTGGCCGCCGGATGTTTGCGAACCAGCTTCGCCCCCGAGCCCCGGCGACGAGGCTTCGGGCTTTTTCGCTTCAAGGGCTCGGCAAGGTGGTCGTCACAAGTGGGCATCGTCGTCCAAATCATCCTTTGCGGTAACGTGGCAAAGTCAAAAGTCTCACTTTGCTGTGGAGCCGCTGGCGTCTCTGACAACGTGTGCAGACGCCAAAGTGCAAAAAAAAAAAAAAGAAGAAGAAGAAGCAGCGTTGTGCTCCACTTATTTGGCCGGCTTCGTTGGAACATGTGGAGCCGGGACGCATGCAACAGAAAGCGGTTAACATGAGGAGGAGTCGACACCGCGCAAGTATGGGTATGTGCTACTTGTTACATGAAGCTTTGATTTTTTGCCATTTTTAATCCTCCGCGTTATTTTCACTTCACCTCAACCTGTTTGGTGTCATCTGTGCCCCCCTCGAGGCTGCTAAAAGATGATTGTGGCGTTTGTCCCTCATCAGCCATTTGACAGATTACCTGATGTTTTTTTTTTTTTTTAATCACCAATCATTTTTCTCGCTTGAGGAAATACGAATATGTGCAGTGAGAAGAAGACTCGGGATGCAAATACATTCGTCTGGTGCTAGCTAACAAATGGCCACTTTAACTGGATGAAACGAATGTTTATTTCTCACTATCCATTAGGGGTGTGAATTGCCGAGTACCTGACGATTCGATTCGATACCGATTCATCCCGATACGAATTTACAAGTCAATTGTTTTCATTCAAATGAAAGAAAATTAAGAAAATACTAAGCAGTAAACTGTAAGATTTGTATGAAAGTGTCGTATTTATTTATCTGAAACTTAATCTGTTTCATGTTTGAACAGCATCCAAATAAAATATGAAGGTTTAATGTTCCGTTCATATAACATT
This sequence comes from Festucalex cinctus, assembly GCF_051991245.1. Taxonomy (NCBI): domain Eukaryota; kingdom Metazoa; phylum Chordata; class Actinopteri; order Syngnathiformes; family Syngnathidae; genus Festucalex; species Festucalex cinctus. The sequence continues at coordinate 30,191,636 of NC_135415.1, read as the reverse complement.
CTTGTGAACCCTAATCCGAAGTAAGACGTTTTGTTGAGTATTTTTCCATTAAAAATGGAAGTTTACAAATCGATTCAGCCGCCTATTGAATCGATTTGAGAATTGCGCGATGTAGTACGGCGATATATTGCCGAATCGATTTTTTTTTTAACACCCCTACTATCCATTTGATGTGCCCTTTCACTTTTTGATCCTTAATCAGCCTCTCTGTGTTGTGCGCAGGACTTCCTGCGCTTTGCAGATGGCTTGTGTTCGCAGCGGCGGCGCCCGGCTGGCTGCTGGCCGCTCCCAACCCGCCGCGCGAGCGTCCCTGCCCGCAGAGCTGCCGGTGCGACGGCAAAATAATCTACTGCGAATCCAACGCCTTCGGCGACGTGCCGAGCAACGTGTCGGCGGCGACGCAGGGCCTGTCGCTGCGCTACAACAGCCTGATGGGCCTGCGGGCCCGCCAGTTCGCCGGACTGGCGCAGCTGGTCTGGCTGTACCTCGACCACAACTACATCGGCGCCGTGGACGCTCGGGCGTTCCACGGCGTGCGCAGACTGAAAGAACTGATCCTCAGCTCCAACAAGATCACCCTGCTGGAGAACGACACGTTCCACGACGTTCCCAACTTGCGAAATCTCGACCTTTCCTACAATAAGCTGCAGGCGCTGCAACCGAATCAGTTTGCGGGCCTGCGGAAGCTGCTCAGTTTGCACTTGAGGTCCAATTCTTTAAAGACGGTCCCGATGCGCGTTTTCCTCGACTGCCGCAACCTGGAATTCCTCGACATGGGCTACAACCGGCTGAGGAGCCTGACGCGAAACGCCTTCGCCGGACTCCTGAAGCTCATCGAGCTGCACTTGGAGCACAACCAGTTTTCCAAGATCAACTTTGCCCATTTCCCCCGCCTGACGAACCTGCGGGCGCTCTATTTGCAGTGGAACCGCGTCAGACTGCTGACCCGGGGCCTGTCGTGGATGTGGACCTCCCTGCAAAAGCTGGACCTGTCCGGCAACGAGCTCCAGACTTTGGACCCGAGCACGTTCCAGTGCCTGCCCAACCTCCGGACGCTCAACTTGGACTCCAACAAACTGAACAACGTGTCCCAGCAGACCGTCCGGACTTGGATCTCGCTCACCACCATCAGCCTGGCCGGCAATCTGTGGCACTGTAACCCCAACATTTGCCCCCTGGCGGACTGGCTCAAGGCCTTCAAGGGCAACAAGGAGACGACGATGATCTGCACGGGCCCCAAAGAGGCGCAAGGAGAGAAAGTCAGCGACGTGGTGGAGACGTACAACATTTGCGCGGTCACGCCGAGCCCCGGCACCTCGGCGAGGGCGCCGCTCACGTCCGCCTTTCAAACGGAGCCGCTCCCGCTTCCCACCCGTCCCGGCGTGGACGAGAACCGGACCGCCGCTCCGACCCCTCCCCAGGCCTCCCCGACCGTCCCCTCGCCCGACTCGGAGTACGTTTCCTTCCACAAGATCATCGGCGCCTCCGCCGCCCTCCTCCTGTCGGTGGCCGTAATCCTGCTCGTCATCTACGTTTCGTGGAAGCGCTACCCCGGCAGCATCCAGCGGCTGCAGCAGCGCTCGGCGGTGAAAAAGCGGCAGAAAAAGGCCCGGGAGAGCGAGCGCTCCTTCAACCCGCCGCTGCAAGAGTATTACGTGGACTACAAGCCGTCGCACTCCCAGACAATGGATGTGCTGGTTAATGGGACAGGACCTTACACATACGCCATCTCGGGCTCCAGGGAATGCGAGGTATGACCCAAAGTTGCCCTCCGAAAATCCATTTCCGCTGCGAAGGCATGAGAGGTAAATTTTCAAACAATCTGTGGAGACGAAACACCAACTGCCCGTTGTCTGTTTTGGGATAAGGAAGCAAAGGTCAGTGCACTGTGATTTGCTTTGCAATGCGTTTAAAAAGTCCTTCCGAGTTGTTGTTGTGAGTCGTGCGCTTTCACGGCTTACAACGCAATTCTCGTTATTTGCAATCCGAGCGGCAGCTCCACTTCAAAAAAGTCAATTGTACACAAAGTAGCTTCATCTTTCATTCTTGACATAAAAGAGGCTGTCAAATGGCTGCCAAGTCACGGTGCAGGTGGTCCTCTGCTGTCCGGCTGTGTTTGCTGCCTTGGTGGCAAACATGGTGGAAATCCCGATACGTGTTTTCTGTCGTCTTGCGTATGTAAATAAGTCCGAAGCGGCACCAGTTTGGATTCTAATTCCGTTCTCCAGTCGTGCCGAAAGCAAACACGAACTGATGACGTTTCGTCATTGGTGGGATTCAATCAAGTTCAGTCAGTGCAGGCTGGAACACATCAAAGGTTGAATGAGGATGAAGATGCGTTCGCGTTTTGGGCTCGAGATGTCCTCTTGCGTACTATCGCAAAACCTGTTTGCTTGATGGATTAACTCGTACATGATATCATATAAACAAACAAAAACTTTTTACTCAGTGAGTCGAGTAGGGATGTAACGATAGCCAAACATCACGATGCGATATTGGCAATATTTAACTCATTTGCTTCCAATAACGTATAAATACGTTTTTTTTCCATGGTCTAAGTGTCCCAAAGACGTATTTATACGTTTTTTTGTTTTGTTTTTTATGCTAGAGCATTCAGAAGGCTTTAATGCAGCCTCTCAACTGCAAAGAACGGTTGCAGAAATTGTAGTTATTACACAAACGGCCAGCAGGTGGCAGCAGAGCAAAGGAGATCAACCAAGGGCCATGTAGAAAAAAAAGCTAAATTACTTACAATTTTAAATAGATTTGTGAAAACTGATGGAACTTAGCTCTCTTCTAATGCTAATTGCTGCAAAACAGAAACCGATAGAAACATACTTTTTTTCTTGATGAAAGAAGAGACTTTAATGTTTGATGTTTTTATTTCAATTGAACACAATATTCTGTGGGCCTTGCAAAATCAGTCCAAACCCAGTAAAGCGAACAGGATTGCGAAATGTGAAAATGGCGGCGCGTGAATGAGTTAAACATAGAAGGCCAAAACATCCCTCATGAAAATTAAATTGCACTAATAAACTATCCACTAGAGGGTGCTAGAACTGCACAAATGGAAATCAACCTGACTTTTTTTTTTTTTTTAACAGATGTGTTCTTTTTAAAAATATTGTGAACATGACGACGATATTGTGGAAGTTTTAATATCACGATATCACGATATTGCCCTTATCGTGACATCGTCAGAGTCGAGTGTATACGAAAGTCGGGCTCTTTTATGTGAGTGACTTTAAAACACCGTCTGGCACCGAGAGATTGAGACCGAAAGTCTTGGCAGGAAGCACACATCAATTTGTTCATGGTTAATTAGGCTTTTTTTTTTTTTTTTCTTGCATGTGTAGCCTTTTTTTTTTTTTCTACATGTACACGTCTGTCTTCTTTTGTCCTGCTGCTCATCATCATCGAGTTGAGCGTGATTTCGAGCGACTGTGCCAGAGATGATTGATGTCACTCGGATCTTGGCTGAGGGTCGGCTGGACTTAAGTTTTTTCTCTTCCTCGAGCATCATCAAACACTTGAACAGTATATTCAGTAAACATCATGTACCAATTTGTGTTGAGTTAGCTGAAGCTAGCTGGGGGGGCGCTAATAACTGAATAATTTCAGATCCAAATCAGGCTTAAAAACAAAACAAAAACAAAAGTGACTAAGTAATGAAAACAATGGCAAAATCTATCGATTCTTTTGGTGGTGGTGTAAGGCGAAGACCGAGATACTATTGCTAAACCACCTGTCACCATTTAGACCTGGTTTTAGTGAGTCTAGAATACATTTTGTCACCAAATGGCCAGATTTGCAATAGAATAGTGTTGAAAGCAGTCTACCAAATTCACAAACACGGTAAACTAGACTTGATGGGTTCTTCATTTTAATGTGGTGGATTATCTGCCTTTTCAGGGGGGGGGGGCACTCGTTACAGGTGTTCACTATATGTAAACACTAGGGGGGGAATTGCCTAGTACCCGACGATTCGATTCGTATCACGATTCATAGGTCACCATTCGACACCGATTAATCCCGATACGAATTTATAAGTCGATTGTTGCTATTTTTTTTTTTGAAATTCAAATTTAGAAAATACTAATCAATACGCTTGTACAGTGTAAGATCTGAATGAAAATGTATTATTTATAGAGCTGTCAAACGATTATTATTTTTAATCAGATGAATCACATCTTAGAATTTTAATTAATCACGATTAATCACTGACTTAAAAAGGCTTTTTTTTTCAAAATATATTTTGCCGGCTAAATTTGAAGCGCACCTGTTATGTGTTAATTTTGTTGACATTTAATGTTATGAGGACGTCTTCAAAAATTTACATCCACTGCACACGCTCATCCTGCATTTTCTAATTAATTAATTATTTACATAATTTAAAATGGGGGGAAAAAAATGACCTATGGCTTATGTAAACATTTATGAAATGCTTTACTTTAATGCATGTCGTTATGTTTATTGCTCAAACTCCAACAGCGACCTTTAATGTAACCATCCACTGTCGGCTAAAAAGGATCATCTGTAGTCAAAATGAATAGTGTGATTAATCTGTGGTAAAAAATGATTAATGCGCTAATTTTTGGTGATTAATTAACTAGTTAACAACTTAACACTAACTTTGACAGCACTAATTATTTATTTATCTGAAACCTACACAGGTTATATACATGTTCTAATCTGTTTCATGTTTGAACAGCATTGAAATAAAATATTAAGGCTTAATGTTCCATTAATGTCACATTATTTCATTTATTTCAGACGTTTTGGTGAATATTTTTCCATCAAAAATGGATGTTTAAAAATGGATTTGGCCGCCTATTGAATCGATTCAAGAATTGGGAGATGTAATATCGCGATATATTGCCAAATCTATTTTTTTATTTTTTTTATTTTTAACACCCCTAGTAAACTGATATCGGACACGGGTCACATGACAGCACACGTAAATGAAATCGCAAGACATGCAGAGTAAATCCGGACAAGTTTTTCCACAGACACGGCGGCTTCCACTAATATGACACATGCGACGTTAGGTGCACAAGAAGCGAAATCGGCTCCTTGTCAGATATCGGCGGCAAAGCATTTCTCAAACGCAAAGACAAGCTTGGGGGTAAAACGGCAGCTTTTCAATCTTGCAGCTTTCATGTGCGACTGCGGCATGGGAGCATTAAATGGCAGACCGACCTAATGGGGCTCCTGCTCACTAGAATAACTAATAGGCCATCAGAGGTAAGGAGCCGCGACTTCCCTCAGCTTTGTTATTCTTTGCCCTCTCCAGCTCAAGGGAGCAACCCAAGCTGTTAAAGACGGAATGGGATTTTTTTTTTTTTTGGTTTCTCCCAGCGTCACGTTTGGCACCAACTATTGGAAATGCAGCAACAACACAGAAGAGGAAGCGACTCTTTAACATTTTCAGTTTCGTGCTGGAATTGCATGTTGAGCGTGAATGTTGCATTATTCGATCACAGGGGTGTGCAGACTTTTTCATTTGAGGGCCACATAACAGAAAATCCGAAGGCCGCATCATGTTATGAAGAGAAATTGTGTTTAGTAATGAAAATTGTACAAATTTATTTGTGCTTTTGCATATTTAGAAAAATGCGACAGTATATAAACCAATTTATTTGTAATATGGCAGTAGGGTTATTATTATAGTTTTGGAATTTTTCATTTGAGTTTTTATTTTGATTTAAGTTTTATTTTTTTAAATTTATTTAGTTTTAATTAGTTTTCAGGGTGGTTCTGTTAGTTTTTTTTAATTAGTTTTAGTTCTTTAATAAATGCTTAGTTTTAGTTTAGTTAGTTTCAGTATTAGTTTTTTTTTTAATGTGTATTACTTGTGCGCAATATTTTTTATTTTGTTTGTTTTATGTGTTAGTTTTGTAAACATAAAATGTAGTTTCAGTTAGTTTTCTTTTTTTAAAAAGCATCTTCGTTTTTATTTTATTTTGTTAACGAAATTGTTTTTTGAGATATTTCGTTAGTTTTAGTTCACTAAAATAACCTTTAATAGAACCTGTGTTTTTCGACGCCTTCCCTTCTTACTTTGACCATCTCCAAACATTTTTGTTTTTATTTGATTTGAACCGAGTCAAACGCCATTTTTAGCATACGTCGCGGGCCACTAAAAAGTGGACGGCGGGCCGCAAACGGCCCCCGGGGCCGTAGTTTGGACACCGCCGCTGTTTTATCAAAACCTTCTGATCCCGTTGAGGAGCCCGTTTATTGGCTCTTGTGACTTGCATCAGTCGTATGACAGCATGCAAAGTCCACTGAAGGGCCGTCACGCACGATCCAGGCCACAAAGTTTCACAAGAACCGAACGACACGCAAAGAGTGTCGAGATGGATGAAAGTGTGACGGGTGCTGCAGCCGAGTCACAGTCAGACGGAATCCTCCGATTTGCTTTTTGTTTTTTTTTCTCCACAAAGCAAATGCATAGCTAAAGTTTGAATAGGCAAAATACATCTTGAAATTGAAGCCTGTTCCATTTTTATTTTTTATTTTTCGCCATGGCCAGACCAGCAATCTCATGAAAGTGTTGCTATGGATTTCAACCAGCAGGCTGAAAGCTCGACTTGAACAATGTGAATCCGATCAACGCTTTGAAGTGCGGACAGTCTTGCCGCAGTCGAGTTGACGTCCGCCCACAGATCAACCGCTGCCAAAAGGTAGCACGGAAAATATTAGGAGAGAAAAATAAATGCCTTTGCCTCAGCCAGCGACGTGTTTGTCGATTTGGGAAGAAAATGGCGAGTATTGACAAAGCGAGCATATCGCGCGCTCGCTCAACAAGAAATAATTCACGTGAGCGGACAAGACTGTGGATTGTGCCAGCTTTTCTGGTCATTGTCAGACGTGGGGAGAGCAGCCACAAATTGTATTCAAGCAAGAGTAGCCTACTGCTTGTTTCCAATACGAGAACTCAAGTCCAAGTAACAAGTCGTCGTCCAAGTAAATATGCAAAAGTACGAAAAAGTATGTTGACTCAAAATGAGCGATGGGCGACCACTCGTACCACAAGTTAATTTCAAGTAGCAGCTTCCCTCTTGTGACCGTTTTACGATCAGGAACCAGAAATTAGAATGGAAAATTGTCATTACTTTCATGCAATTTTAACTCATTCACTGCCTTTGACAAGTATACTTGTCAATTGAATTTTTTTAGAGCGGTGCTAAATGGGGGCGAATCTGATTATGCTCCACTGTAAATATCAAACTTGGAAACAACTTTACTGATGCCCAACCACCGGTAGATGACATCATTGCCCAATTTTATAGGAAATAAACAGTTTCAGAGTCCATGGGCGAAATGGCTGTATTTTGGCAAACCGACATTTTTCTACTGTCAATTATAAAAGAACGCGACGGGGCAAAAAAGTCGGGAGTCTATTCTGTCATTTGGTAGATTCGGTTTATATATATAATTATTGAATGTAATATCACGTGAGTATTGACAATTTAAAAATTTTCTAAAATGACTGGCAGTGAGAATGAGCTGCTCTCAAAAAAAAAAAAAGCCTTAAAAGGACAAAATCGCCACCAAAGATTAACATAAACACAGATGTGTAGACTGAGAAAACGTTTAAGTGTGTACATCCTGTATTTAAAAAGCACATTTTCCCGAGTCAATCCAGCAGACTGCGCCTTTAAATCAGCTTGTTTAGAGCAACAAAAGAATGCGACAAATCATCATCAGCCTTTCATGTTTTGCTTCCTTTAGTTGCGATAATCGGCCACTTTGAGATGACTTGTTCAAACACAAACTATTAAACATTAATGTACTTTTTTTTTTTTTTTTTTAATAGTGTTGCAAGTTCAGTACAAAAATGAACAATAAATATAGTTAGGATATTCTTTAATTTACCAAATTTTGACAGTTGGTGACACGATAATGCATAATTGACATCATGATTTATCTGATCTGCATAAGAACAACTAAAGTGAATTTTTTTTATTTTATTTTTAATTATTTTTTTTAATTAATTGATGACCCCTTGCATACCAAACTGATGGATGTGAAGGCTGTCTTGACTTTGCATAAAAGATATTTTCCAACACACGACCGTGTGCAGTGACAACAAAAACAAAAAACGAGACGTCAGCGCAAGCCTCGACAGGCTTTCCGTTGTTTGTCAAGTTTTGAACTCTTTGGGACTCCATCAGGTTCTAAAAGTGAAATCGTACGTCATATAATAACAGCATCCACCAAAGCAGAATGCGACTCGACTAATGTTTCTGTCCCGCCAACGTTTTGTCGTCCTCCATGAAAGCCTTCCAAGTGCGTGTTTGGGGATCGTTCCGTTTGTCAAACGTGGCCATTTAGCAGTCATTCATTCCATCCTGGCACTTTGTCAGCCCATGCAAATGAGATTTGCTATTTGACATTGCAATTTTGCAGACATCTCAAGCGTGACTTTATGTGTGTGTGCGCGCGCGCGCGTGCGAGCGAGTGTGTGATTTTTTTTATTTTTATGTGACCTCGTAATGAGCAGGGAACAAGCGCTAATATCGTTCCAATGCTTTGAGTTCATCCTTGCCCCAAAGCTTGCATATGTCATCGGCCCTCCGCAAAACTTGGGCGTAACCGTGGTAACCTGCATACTTCTTGTGGGTCGATACAACTTGAATGTCTCCTGTGGATGCAAGTTGTGTTTGTCTGACACATGACATTGGCCAAGTTTGTGTTTGTTATTTGTTTGGGCACGAGATGCAAAGCTGGCGATGACTTAAAACAGTCTAAACGTTTTCATTTGAGGGCCACAGACAGAAAATCAGAAGGACGCAAGGGCCACATAATGTCATGAAGAGAAATTGTGTTTAGTCCTAAAAATTGTACAAATCATTTATTTGTGTTTTTGCACATTTAGAAAAATGCTACAGTATATAAACCAATTTATTTGTAATATTCCAATATGGTTATTATAGTTTTGGAATTTTTCATTTTAGTTTTTATTGTTTTGAATTTTGTTTTTTTTAATTTGTTTAGTTTTAATTAGTTTTCAGGGTGGTTCTGTTAGTTTTAAAAAAATTTTTTTTATTAGTTTTAATTCCTTAATAAATGCTTAGTTTTAGTTTAGTTAGTTTCAGTATTATTATTTTTTTTTTAATGTGTATTACTATGTGTATTCCGCAATATTTAAAACACACCATGGGCATGACGTCGTTATTCTGGTTTATATCAAAATAAATCTACTAAAACCCCAAAGGCTCACATATTAAATTAATTACCAAAGACAAAAACGAAGGACATTTTTGATATAATTCTAGTTAGTTTTATTTTAGTTAGTTGTGTAAACATAAAATGTAGTTTCAGTTAGTTTTCTTTTTTGAACAGCATCTTCGTTTTTATTTTATTTCATTAACGAAATTGTTTTTTGAATTTGAGTTTTTTCGTTAGTTTTAGTTCACTAAAATAACCTTTAAAGGTACACTCAGTATTATACAGTGGCATCTAGTGGTGAAACAATAAATCATTCGGAAAAAAAAACCATTTGTTTGTGTTAGTAGTATGTAAAAAGATATGTTGTATCGCATAAACGTACTTTTTTTAAATATAACGGTTAGTCTAGAAATCGCAAATTATCTTACATGTCCGAGCCGCGGCTTCTAGTGTCCGCCATGTTTCGCCGCCATCTTTCTGCTACGGGTGCCGTCAAACACAAATTTCAGCGCTCCATTTCTTAACGCGTTTTTGGAACGCACTTCCGGTTTGTATGGCGACCGCATTTCCACGAAGAAGAAGAGTTTCCGGTCCCCGAAGAGAGCATTATCAAGCATCACACTTACTTTGGGAATTTATTTTATTTCAGCGCGACAAAACAAGAGTTTATATTGTAGCCGCATTTGCCAGATGGAGAGAAATGCGGAACAGACTAGGTTTGGGACGTGCCGGTGCCTTCGACTGCTTTCTACTTGACCGGTAAGTAAGAGTACATTTGTGTTTACGTTTTGAGAGCGAGAGAAAAAGTATACACTGTACTAATTAATACGATGTTCGTACCTTTGTTTTACGATCACTGTAGCTGTTGATTAGCAACTCCGCACCACTCGAACGATTTCGTTATGTAGCTACTTGCTTCGAAAAAAAAAAAAGATTCCCGCTGGCACGTTATATTTAGAGTAAATGCGCAAGTTATTGTGTAATGTAATGTAACTGTGATTTCGGAGGTATATTTGCCCATAACTTCAATGGAGAATCTAAAGCATACTGTATTAGTGGAGGAGTTGAAAATTATTTTCGTTGTGGTTGGTGAAAATAGTGTTCTCGAAATTAATTTTCGGCAGGGAATAACTTTCTGGACTTAAATGCTGGCTGTACCGTAAGCACTGCTAGAGTCTGAACTCTCTCACTCAAGTGTGTACTGGTCCATTGTGTAATTGGGTGCACAAGAATTTACAGGCTGCCCCGTTTTCCACGGAAACTCGACAAGCAAGCAGCCTTTGCATATTCTATGCAGTATGCAGTCAAGTTACTTTTATCTAGCTAATACAATGTTTTGGGCCCAAAAACTAAAGATCTTACCTCTATTTTGGGGGCTTTGTTGGAAAGTTGGTGACATATAGTAGTATCATCAATTATTTTATTTTATTTTATAATTGTGTTTTTGTTTGTGTCACACTAGATCAACAGCCAAACTTGAGGGGTTCCAGAACCATATTCTGATGTATACAAGCATTCATGCACCGTTTAAATACATCACCGACCTGCAAGAAAAAAAAATATCAAGGGGAGAGTCAGCAGCCATATTGGAATGCCCCGAATGAGGACACTTGAATGGAGGACCCCAGAAGGCTTCGGTGTTGTACCACCAGTATCTCCACCTACCATATCTGAGCTGCAACAAACTGAAGTCAGCCGGCGTCTTGGTATGTCATTTACATATGGACGGCATTGCACACTACATGAACTTTTTGTGTGAAGCAATACGGAATGGTCACATGTACAAGCACCACTTGTTTTACACAGGACCTGCTGACCAGGTGTCTGAAGCCATGGAGTGACTCCTCCCTCACTTTCCTCAGCAAGCCTTTGAAGAATATGATATCATCGTTGGTGGGAACATGCCCTCACTCCATAACATGTACTTGTGCAGTCAAGGAGCATGTCAAACTTAATAAAACCAGCAAACATTGAAGTGACTTCATTTTTACTGCAGTCTGTTCACACAATCAATAGACAAGCCTTCCTTGATTTTGCCCCAATAACATCATAGAGTAGGCGAAAAGTAGTGTTACAGATCATACTATGTGTTCGGGAGAGTTTGAGGAATGTTGCAATGTTAATGGGGGACAATGTCAGCACACACACACAAAAAAAAAACAAACATCATGGTATTGAGTTAATCAGATATTTTAGCTGTGTACAACACATACCTGCTCTGTAACACTACCTTTGGCCCAAACCTGTATGTCTATTTTCCATATTTTGAAATGCACAGCGTATTGGTAAATTTCTGGATCAACTGCAATTCATGTCGCTCATTATATTATAACAGCATTTTTTTTTTTTTTAGTTAATATGTTCATTTCATGTAGACTTTTATTTTACTTTATTTTATTTATTCATTTTCATGTACTGTACCTTACATTCATTGGCCAATGAAGAATTCCTTGTCATTGCAAGCATTTATAATAATTCTCCAGGCTTTTGATGTTTTACATTTCTAGTCATGTAAAATAGTGTTAGGTTAGGTGTCGAATGAACACTGCATGTTGACGCCAAAGGAAATAGTATTTTTTAGTTATTCAAAATGTACAAATTAACACACAACAACAATATACAAGTTATACAAACTACAGCAAGTGTCAGACATGGACTAATTATATGCCAGGTAAAAAACCTTTGTATTGTCCTCGAGGATCTGGGAAAGTGTCACTTATTTGCCACAAGTCACCAAGGTGCTGCAGTCTGGGATCCAGGTACAGGAAATCATGGTGGTGCTGATGTGTCAGCAATGTGTCAAAAAGTTTTTCTTGGTGTCAGTCTATCAGCTGGACTTGGATATCTTCATGTTCCTCCATGGTCATTTCCTGTACGAGTCTCTGCAAGAAGGTAACAATTGTATGTCAGATGAGGTGCCAAACAATGAACTGAAAGTCACTGAGCCAATGAAGTACATTATTATATGAGCAAGACTATTTGTGAAAGCCATGTAAATTCCTGCACATCGAAGTACAAGGAAGCTGTTGTATCTTCAATCAAAACTAATTAAGTTGCTTAGTGATATTTATTAGGTAAAATTGTTCAACATGGTGACAAATCGATATCTTGAGTAAAGGGTTTCAAATGTTTTTGTAAGCAGCACTTTTCTGAGTGGTTAGTAGCAACAAGACACGGGGGGGTTTACGAGTCTGAGTTGCATCTGTGTAGTTCAGTTAACACCATTATTTTTGTACGATATACTAAACATATCAGCAAACGATGTAATCTAAATACCACATATTCCAAGCAAAGGTATGTTTTGAGCCATTCACATGCATGCTCGAATGGAATTATTTTTCCATGATGACATAATTGTACGTTACGAGACACCGCGTTCACTTCCGCGTTCTCTTCCTCGTCTCCCTCGCCCTCTTTGAGATGGTCCACATGTCTATAAAACATATAACATAACTGTGTGTTCTCTGTTGCATAGTTTAGTTGCACTAACAAATATGAACATAGATAGCCATTATCATTAGCTGACGTACAGTATTTCCTAACAATGCCGACAAAAATATTAATTCTGAAATTAAATGACTAAATCACAAATATTAGGGGTCTGTACAGTGTGTCTAACAAATGCAATTCACTTACGTCATCACTCGAGGGATACCAGAAGTTGTTTGCGTTCTGTTCCGGTGAAATTGGTGGTAGGCTGTTGAAGTAGGGTCTCTCTGAGACGCCGTAGTTCGTGTGCTTAAAATCATTGCATTATCTTGTTTGACCGATAGATGGCGGTCGTGAGCTACACACTGGGGCTTTAATAGCACCTGTGTTTTTCGACGCCTTCCTTTCTTACTTTGACCATCTCCAAACATTTTTGTTTTGTTTATTTGATTTGAACTGAGTCAAATGCCATTTTTAGTATTTGTCGCGGGCCACTAAAAAATGGACGGCGGGCCGCAAATGGCCCCCGGGCCGTAGTTTGGACACCCCTGATTTAACATGTCAGGAATGAGAAACAAAAATCAGCCTTCACAATATTCTGCTTTGACTCGCCAAGACGGCAGCTTGTAAAAACGCACAGAAGGCAGACATCGCAAAATTGTCGTTGATTTTGCTTGTTTGAAAAATCTCATTTGGCCTTCAACGAGGGCTCGGCGATGCGTCCTTGAAATAAAATGTCTGACTTTTTTTTTTTTCTCCAGGAAAGAAATGATTTCGGATTTTTTTAACAATTTTCAGAAAAAGCAAATAATAGACTTTTTTTTTTTTTTTTTTTTGCCCTCATAGGATTTGTTTGACCTCTCTTGATACCAAACAAGCTTGGAAACAGTTTTTACCTGCAGCATTTAAACGCATCGACAATCCACAGAAATAATGGAAGCCGATACCTCAGGTCAAAAGTTTCCAACATATAAATCATCATCTCGTTGTCAATTCACCTGATTGCCTCCCACTAATCCTTTCTTGTCATACCCAAAACCACGTCAAAAATGAATCCGCTCACTTATCTGCGTCTCGGCAGGAATTAACCTCGGGAGTTTTTTTTGGGAAATTGTCGCTCGAGGCGTTGGACTGACTTTGCTTTTTGTAAACAAGCTCCTCTCTCTTTGCAGCAAGGACACATTTTTTTTATTTTTTTTTTACTAGACAAAAAAACGAAATCTATTCTTTTCAACAACAAAAATCACCCAGATCAATAAACTCATATTAAGTGATCAAATCGATTAATCAACAAGCATTACTTTGAAAAGAAAGGAACCGTCAAATGCCTGAAGAAACATAACGTTTTATTCAATTTTATTAAATGTATGCCGCCATAAACGTTAAATTATGTCGACTTTTTTTTTTTTTTTATCAGTGCGCATTTCACCGTCTAAGTGCAGCACGTGCCGCCTGGTCAATGAGTTGTGGAATCAAAAACACTCACTATATATAGATGGCAACATTGTATCTCTTTTCAATGGTCTCAATGTGTATGAAATTTGATGAAACAGAACGTTTTCAAGGTTAATGTAAATGATCAAAGCCTTTGTCATATTTTTGTTTTGTTTTGTTTTGATAACGTGTGGCAGTAAAAGAGTTAATAAAGCCCAGCTAGAAAGTGTATAAACCACTTTGTTTGTTCACTCTTGAACCTAGCAAGGGAGACAAAACAGGAAAATATACTGTAGGTTAGCTTAGTTGCTCGCTGGCAGCCGGTACAACAACACAAGCGGAATCATTTCCAACGGGTCCAAAAGAACTCTTGCTTGTGCTTCTGGCCAGCGTACGGCGAAGGATCCGGGAGGTTAAAATCAACTACTGTATTTTCAACTGAAAACGGAGGTCGACGCGGCTGCGTTGTTGTCGTGTGTTGGTGAAAAAAGTGAATATGAGTCTTGGGAAAACACTTTGGACAACATATGGTGTAGATCAGAGGGCCGCAAGTCCTGCAGGTTTTGGATGTTTTCCCTTCTCCAGCACAGCTGATATATGATCAAGCTCATCAGCAAGCTCTGCATGGGCCTGATAAGCAATCCTGTTGATTGCAATCAGCTTGTTTGTGCTGGAAGAGAGAAACCTCCAAAATCTGCAGGACTCTGGCCCCTCAAGGACAGAGTTTCACCACCCCTGGTGTGGATAACGAGTTATGTAAGTGCACTCCATTCACCATTATGATCAAATTGGATTTTTCCGTTTTCTTAGACGAGGATACATTTTTGGGCTAAAAGTGCAATTAGTAACCCATTCAAATTGTAAACAAATAATGAACACGTACTTTGGGTTTGAGTCTGAGCTTTAATGTTTATTCACATGGTCTTATAATATTGGATGTTATTAGATTCGGTAAATATTAGTGCTGTCAAAATTAAAGTGTTAACTACTTAATTAATCACAAAAAAATGATTGCATTAATCATTGTATTACCACAGATTAATCACACTATTAATTTTGACGGCAGATGATCCTTTTTAGGATGGTTACGTTAAAGGTAAGCTGTTCAAGTTTGAGCAATAAAACACGACGACACGCATTGAAGTCAAGAATTTAATAAATGTTTACATATGCTGTAGGTCATTTTTTTCCCCATTTTAAATGATGCAAATAATTAATTGATTAGAAAAAGCAGGATGAGCGTGTGCAGTGGATATCAATTTTTGAAGATGTCCTCGAAAAAATTAACACATAACAGGTGCGCTTCAAATTTAGCGGGCCAAATATGTTGGGGGGGAAAAAAGCCTTTTTAAATCAGTGATTAATCAAAATTCTAAGATGTGATTAATCTGATTAAAAAATGTCATCGTTTGACAGCTCTACTAAATATTCGCATTGCGTTATATGGATTCAGTTAAATTAGAACAACATGGACGTCGTCCCAAGGGTGTTCCGCGCCTCTCTCTCTCAAAAGTCAGCTGGGATAGGCTCCAGCTCACCCGTGACCTGACTCATGACATGCAATATACAAAATGGAAAAGGTCACGGAAAAGTTGAACTTTGAGGGTTTGGCTCGACTTCAACTCTCGATCATGCAAACAGGATCTTACGAACGACAGAAAAATACTTTTCAAAAGACAAAAACAAAACTTAGGTTCAAGTAACAGTTCAATGTTTATCTTTCACTTGCATGGTTGACATTGCGTAATAATTTTGTTCCCATCATGTGTTCCTTGTCATGTGGTCATATATAAAAAAAAAAAAAAATGTTGAAGCGGACAGGTGCAAGATGTTTTGTTTTGTTCCTCAAGGAAAGAAACATATAAAAGCAGGAAAACGTGTTGTCTTTCTTCAGTGCAGATTTGAATAAATTTGCATGAGAACGACTGAAGCTTACAACTCAGATTTTGCAGCAGGTCCAACGTTACGAAAGCCACATTTGGCCTGTTTTGTTTACCGTTTACTCCCATGTTCAAAATCAACTCATTCGACACTTTATTGTCTCAAAAAAAAAAACATTCTCTCTTCTCAAAATAAATATCTTCAATACATATTTACATGCACGGGTCAGATTAATGAGGCGGATTTAAAAAAAAAAACAACTTGCAGAGGGAGTCATTAGCAGCACTCAGACGTCACAACCTCGCATACTGTACATGACATGCTTGATATGAGATCAAATACATTTGTTCTTATTGTAAACAAGTGCAGTCAGATAATTTTACTTCCTGACATTTCTTGAAATAAGAAAAATGTGTAGCTATATTAATCTTAAAATGAGCTTAAAACACTTATTCTAAGAAACAAATCAAGGAAATTAAATCTTAAAATAAACTATGCACTTATTCTAAGTAACCAAACAAGCAATTAAATCTTAAAATAAGCCATAAACACGTAAACATTTTTAATTGCATTTGGTTTGACTCAGCCTGGGATCGAACCCACAACCTCCGTGTCGGAGGGCAGACGCTCAACCACTAGACCACGGAGCTGTTAGCATGTTAACTGGAAAGAGGGTTAATGAGCTTATAAGTATGACCAGGAAATTACTATAAAATTGTTTTTTCTTATTGTGCATAAAAATTAACCAATTTTGAGATTCACAAACTAAGTGAGAAATGAGACAAATAATCTTAAAACAAGATTAATAATCTTAGAAATTCTGCTCTTGTATAGTAAATAATTCTCATAACAAGATCAATAAGACTTTATGGCTTGATATGCAGTAAGTGTTTAAGTCTCGGTTCGATATCTGATTTTAATTTTTATTTATTTATTTATTTATTTATTTTTAGTGAACATAGACTCTTAGAGCGTTTTAGCTTATTATGTTTGAAAATTAACAAATTTTTAGGATTTACAATCTAAGTAAGAAATAAAAGACAAATAATCTTCAAACAAGATTAATAATCTTAGAAATTCTGCTCTTGCATAGTAAATAATTCAATAAGACTTTATGAGTGTTTAATTAAGTGGAGGTTCGATAGCTTCAATTTGCGGTGCAGCGTGTGAACTGAGCTCCGCCCTCCAAAACAAAGTCGCTCTTGAGACGCGTATGAATCAGACTAATGTCAGACGTTTGTTTTGGAGGTGCGATGTGACGTCTGCTTTTTCTGAGGAGGTGGAATATGGTTGACGCAAAGTGCGAGTCTGCAATCTACAGTCAAAAAGTACAGTGAGTCGTTAAAATGAACGCGGGACTCTCTGATAACCGCAAACTTTTCTCACGGAGCTCATGCGCTCAACTCGTATTCTTAGAATGACGTCGGAACTAATAAGACGGTGATAAACACGATTACATCCGTCACCAGTCGTAAAATATGCAATCAAGTTACTCCGAGCTTTTTTTTTTTTTTTTTTTGCTCCGGGTTAGATGTGCTTGTTGAGACCGCTCGCGCGACGTGACGACGTCGGGCGTCTCCGACCGATCGTTACTCACTCCAGCGGCCGATTGTCGATTGTCGCAGGTGGATCGCCGAGGAAGGAAAAAAAAAAAAGGAATGAAAGTCATTGCTTTGTTAACCTCCAAAGCTCTGTTTGAAATTGAGGTCAGCGCTGATTGACAACATCATTAACTCGATATTAGACGATTACCAAGTCCTTCACTTAAAGCCAAGATCAAATGAAGCTGTCGGTTCGAAACAAATCACGCGAGTCCGTCTTTCTTGCGTCGGTGCAAAAGTTTTCAAGGCCGCGTTGCGAAGGCACCGGTGAGTCAAGCTGACACCAATTTTCTGATAATGAAAATCTGACACTCCAGGCAGTGGGAAAAAAAAAAAAAAAAAAAAAAAGGATTTCAATAATCAGCTGGATGATTGTGTGTGTGTGGGGGGGGCATCCCTCAAATTAAACATCAAGAGGTTTGAGTTTGTAATTTGCCCACAAAACAACAACGATGTTTGCTGATCTCCTCTTTTATCTGCAGGAAACACAACAATCATCTACAATTTCAAAATCAAAGCACATCAGATTTACATAGCGAAAGCTTCTGGTTTGTTTATTAGATCAAAAGAAACCGAATCCAGTGCAAGAGGAATGTCTGGCCAGCGTAAGGCAAGTGAGCCTTTAAGTTCGTTATTTTACACTTTAAAAAAAAAAAAAAAAAAAAAAAAAGGAAAGACTTGTCCACTGTCTGCTCTCACTTGTTGTCTTAACAACTCAAGTCACAAGTTGAGGTGACGGTGGACACGATCGTCGTCCATGGCTGGAAACGCTCCATTGCAAGCCGGCCACACTTCCTGGTTGGCCGAGCTGTTCACTCGACCAATCACAGGCAGTTTGCAACAGTGGAGTCCAACCCAAGACACGCTTAGGACCGCCCCCTCATTTCAATGACATTTCCACTTGGCTGTACGGACCAAAACTGCCAAAATTAAAAATAAATAAATAAATAAATGGCGAAAAAAATGACTAAATAAATAAATGACGAAATAAATAAATAAATAAATAAATGACGAAAAGTGAAAATAAAAACGGATTTATTTCCATTTATATTTATTTTGTAGATATAATTTTGGAATTATTTTTTTATATTCATTTTCATTTAATGACGAAATAAATAAATAAATGACTAAATAAATAGATAAATAATGACAAAATAAATAAATAAATGACTCAATAAATAAATGACTAACTAAATAAATGTCTAAATAAATAAATGACGAAAAGTGAAAATAAAAACGGATTTATTTCCATTTATATTTATTTTGTAGATATAATTTTGGAATTATTTTTTTATATTCATTTTCATTTAATGACGAAATAAATAAATAAATGACTAAATAAATAGGTATATAATGACTAAATAAATAGATAAATAAATGACTAAATAAATAAATAAATGACTAAATAAATAGATAAATAATGACTAAATAAATAAATAAATGACTCAATAAATAAATGTCTAAATAAATAAATACATAAATAAATGACGAAAAGTGAAAATAAAAACAGATTTATTTCCATTTATATTTATTTTGTAGATATAATTTTGGAATTATTTTTTTATTTTCATTTTCACTTTTAGACATTTATTTATTTATTTCGAATTTTGACAGTTTTGGTCCTCCACAATCAAAAAGGCAGCCGTTAAAAACAAATGAGCAGAACAAAGAGATGCCCGTGGAAAGCGCATCTTGAACTTTGTGGCTTTGTCGCGCTTTAAAGTCGCTCGACTTTGCCGTCTCGAAGCCCCAATGTCTCATCCGCCGAAACATTTCCAGTGGCGCAATAACATCGAGTTTTGGTGTCAGGCGTGCTGAAAGATCGTCTCACAGCTTCACAACGCAATTCAACGATCCGTCTTTAAAAAGAGAAATGCATTATAGAAGAGGCAGTGAAAAGCAATGTGTCCACTGACAGGGGCCTCCATCGAGTGTAATGCAATTCGCCGCCTTGATAGCTACGTGGCGAAGTGAGCGCGGGTGGTTTGGGGGGGCTGGGGGGGGGCGTGCGACTCTCACACGCTGCTGTTTGCCTTCCAATGCGACCGGCTCGCTTCTCTTTCTGGCAGCTGCTGAAATGCGTTCAGGCAAACGGCGGAATCACTAACTGCAGTCCAAGCAGATGCGCCGAGGTTGGGAAATCACACCTGGCAAACTATACAGCACACAGTAAGAGTATTAAAGCTTTCATTCCCCCCCCCTGACAAATTAAGGTCAAGGTGTTATCTCTCCAATGAAAAAGTATTTTGAGCAGAATTGTGTACCATATTTTCCGGATTATACGTCGCTCGAACCAGCCAAAAAATGCATAATTAAGAAGGAAAAAACACGTCTAAGTCGCACTGGAGTATAAGTCGCATTTTTGGGGGGAATTTATTTGGTAAAATCCAACACCAAAAACATACATGTCATCTTGAAAGGCAATTTAAAATTAAAATAAAAGAGAGAAACAACAGGCTGAATAAGTGTACGGCATACTAACGTTACATGACTGACATGTCTGCTAATGTCAGTAACGACGTAACATATTAAGAGTTTGTTTCCGGGGCGGAGTGTTGAAGGGCGGAGCCAAAGGCTGGCGTTTTATTGACATCAGCTTCTGAGGTCTTAACAGCAACTCCCCACTCAGCTAGAAGCTAACAGGCTAACTCCCCTTTTCCACATAACAAAACCTTCCCACCCGGAACGTTCCGTGGGTGAATTATGTTCCCATTACTAAAAGTTATTCATATAACTCTAGCATAAAGAACATGCTAACTAACAAGTTTAGCAAACTATCAGTTTCACTCCAAATCACGAAATCCAATGAAATCTTCATCCTCGGTGTCACTTTTAAACAACTCCCCCAACTCGGGAGGTCAACGATGCAATGTTGAACTTAGCAACACAGGCCTAGAGCGCCCTCTTGCGGTTTAGTGTGAAAATAACATGTGAAATGATATAATAATGTGTTAATTTCACACATAAGTCGCACCCCCGGCCAAACTGTGAAAAAAATTGCGACTTATAATCCGAAAAATACGGTACATTCCAAAAAAAAAAATGTGGCAGTGCACATATCAGTCAGTGATCACATGACCTGGATTTCCCCTGATAATATTCATCCTCACTCACTCACTGATTCTGCAGCTTTTAATGGGATTTGACAGCTTATCTGCCACTTAAAACTTTGCCGTCACAGACAGAATTAATAATGCAAGCTAAAAATATTCTGCATACCGACTTGTTTTTGTTTCATTTTTCAATCACTTCCTGCTGTTTCTTCCTTATTGCTTCGTATCCATATGATTGATTTCATTGGGATGATTACGTTAAAGATGGCGGCGCTGCCGCTGCTGCTGTTCTTGCATCTTGAGCATCGTCACCCGCGTTCGCGTAAGGCAGACAAATGTTTGACACGCTCGCCTCGAAAGACTCGGAAAGGTGCGAATGTACGCGCGAATGCTTGTTTGCCAATCGGTGTCCTGCGATTGGCTGGCGACCAGTCCACGGTGTACCCATCCTCTCGCCCAAAGTCAACCGGGAAAGGCTCCGGATTTTCTGTTGAAATTGCACTTACTTCTGGAACTTATCGGTCTATCCCTACTTTCGTTGTCATGGCAACCATTCGGGGGCAATGGCGGAGAAACTCAGAATGAGTGTTGTTACGTTAATTCACTCAATGTTTAAAATAAGAGCGGGGCAGTCTTACGGACACATTTTCAGAAATAGGAAGATAACGAAACATTTCAAATACTTGCTTGTTTAATTTCAAAATGGAAGCAAGGGATTGAACTCCATTGTTGTACACAAATACGAGTCAATTCTCGTTAGCATGTTTAATTTAGGAATCTGGTCAAGCAAACTTTTGAACCCGTTTGACAAGATATTTTGTGCAAAGAGACGACATAACTTGCATATGTTAGGACAACAGACCAAATGCCGCAACATCCTTTCAAGCATCTGTCATGTGGGATAAATCACACCGGACTCCGACTCGTATTCTTTTTTTTTTACATAAATCAGGATACCTTCAAATATATACCACATGAGCCAAAATACAGCATTTTCATCAGGGTTATAATTATATTCATATATGGCGCATTAGTAAATAAAGGCAAAATAAATTCAAGCATTTTTTTTTTTTTTATCACCTAGCGCAGGGGTGTACAAACTTTTTCATTTGAGGGCCACAGACAGAAAATCAGAAGGACGCAAAAGGGCCACATCATGTTATGAGGAGAAATTGTGTTTAGTCCTACAAATTGTACAAATAATTGATTTGTGCTTTTGCATATTTAGAAAAATGCTACAGTATATAAACCAATTTATTTGTAATATGGCAGTCGGGTTATTATAGTTTTGCAATTTTTCATTTTAGTTTTTATTTTGTTTTGAGTTTTGTTTTTTTAAATTTAGTTAGTTTTAATTAGTTTTCAGGGTGATTCTGTTAGTTTTTTATTAGTTTTAGTTCTTTAATAAATGCTTAGTTTTAGTTTAGTTAGTTTCAGTATTAGTTTTAGTTTTTTTTATGTGTAGTATTATGCGCAATATTTAAAACACAGCATGGTCGCGGTGTCATTATTCCGGTTTATATCAAAATAAATCTACTCAAAATGACATTTAAAATCATCCCCAAAGTCTGACGCATTCAATTAATTACCAAAGACTAAAACCAAGGACATTTTTGCTATAATTATAGTTAGTTTTATTTTAGTTAGTTTTGTAAACATAAAATGTAGTTTCAGTTGCTTTTCTTTTTTTAAAAAGCATCTTTGTTTTTATTTTATTTCGTTAACAAAATTGTTGTTGTTTTTTATGTTAGTTTTTTCATTAGTTTTAGTGAACTAAAATAACCTTTAATAGCACCTGTGTTTTTCGACACCTTCTCTTCTTACTTTGACCATCTCCAAACATTTATGTTTTTATTTTATTTGAACCGAGTCAAATGCCATTTTTAGCAGATGGCCACTGATGGGCCACTAAAAAAAAGGACGGTGGGCCGCAAATGGCCCCCCGGGCCGTAGTTTGGACACCCCTGACCTGGCGCTTTGCACAAGGGAAATGAGGCTGTATGAATTTATTAAGAGGGTCTTCTAAAGCTTCTCTATATGAAATGTGTCAGAAAATAACTACTGTTATGATTCACCCCTATAAAAATAGAATTGAGTGAACTTAAAGGTTAGCCCAAAAGGGTTATAAATCCTTCTTCGGTTATGGCAGCGTAAGTGCATGAAGCATTGCTGCGGCCCTCCAGTGCTTTCTCCTTATTAATATGGCCTCGCCAGCGTTGGTAATTGCAAACACGGTGCAGCGTGACGTTAAATGTGCGTGTGCGTGTGCGTGTGCAAGCAGGGAACCACACGGCACAGAAGCGAAGATCTCCACGAACATCAGGGAGTGAACATTGATGACGAAAAAACAAAAAAAACAAAGAAAAGTTTAACCCAGGGCAACGGATTTAAATACAACCGAGATTTTACGCTCAGAATGTCAAATGGGATTTCTCGTGTTCCGTTTAATTTGCTTCCAAATTGTTAGTGTGGATCAGACGAATCTTTTGGTAGATGCAAGAACGTCTTCACCTTGCGTGCAAAACGGACATTTCAGTGAACACGTTCGATTCATATAGTGTGTTCTGTACGTGCAAAACACGGGTCAGTTTTATTTGGATTTTCAATTTTGTCTGTTTATTTATATGAAGGCTCAACTCAGTGTTTAACTCTTTTACTGCCACACGTTATCAAAAAAAAAAAAAAAAAAAAAAACTTTGCTATGACAAAGGCTTTGACCATTCATGAAAAGAGATAAAATGCTTCCATCTGCTGGCCATAGTTAGTGGGTGTTTTTGATTCCACAACTCATTGACCAGGCAGCACTGCACTTAGACGTTGCACTGAGAAAAAACAAAACAAAAAACCCCCCCAAAACTTAGTTGACGTCATTTACCGTTTATGGCGGCAAACGTCGTGATTTTACTGGGCGTTCTTAAACGTTTTTGGCAGTCAAAGAGTTAAGTGGGAAGGATTTATTTTTATTTTTTTTAAACAGAGTGCACCACAGCACATTACAAACCACACTGTAGTTGGCTTTCAGCAGCGTCTCCTCGCCACAGCAAGTCAATCGCATAATTTGTTTGGCACAGCTTTTGTGCTGGATGCCCTTCCTGACGCAAACCTTTTTTTTTATTTATTTTTTTTATCCAGGATTGTGATCAGTACTGGGGAGATCCGGTGGCAGGGGGACTTGCAGCACTGCACACAATCGGCCTGCGCTTATTTTCATGACTGGTTTGTGGATTTTCTGCTAAAGTAAAGAAGAGTCGTCAAATCCTACCTAGCATGAACGGCCCGATGGGGAGGGAAAAAAAAAGGATAGAATGGAGTTTGCTTAGAATAAACGACTGTTCACGCATACCCCTTCTCCTCATTGTTTATTTTTAGGCCAGGGGTGTCCAAACTACGGCCCGGGGGCCATTTGCGGCCCGCCGTCCATTTTTCAGTGGCCCGCGGCATATGCTAAAAATGGCCACAATCTTTGAGAGAGAGAGAGAGAGAGAGAGCGAGCAGGTGGAGACAGAATCAACTCATTTACTCCCAATAACGTATAAATACGTTTTTTTTTAATATTCTACGTGTCCCAAAGACTTATTTATACGTTTTTTTGTTTTTTCATGCTAGAGCAAACATAAGGCTTTGATGCAGCCTCTCAACTGCAAAGGTTGCAGAAATGGTAGTTATTACACAAACGGCCAGCAGGTGGCAGCAGAGCAAAGGAGATCAACCAGGGCCATGTAGAAAAAAAGCTCAATTACTTACAATTTTAAATATATTTGTGAAAACTGATGAAACTTAGCTCTCTTCTAATGCTAATTGCTGCAAAACGGAAACAGATAGAAACATACTTTTTTTTCCTGATGAAAGAAGAGACTTTAAAATTTCTTTTGATAGGTTCCATGCTTTTATAGCAATAGAACACAATATTCTGTGGGCCTTGCAAAATCAGTCCAAATCCAGTAAGACAGCCGAGAGCGAACGGGATTGCGAAATGTGAAAATGGCGGCGAGTGAATGAGTTAATCAAATTAACAAATAAGTCTGTTTTCACTCTGGATGCCAATGTAACCTTTTCAACCCAAATAAATGCATCACACTTTTGTTCAGGCACAATTTTTCCTCCCCGAGGGCCACGTAATAAATACACTTCTGATGGTTGACGTGTTTCCGTAATAAACATGTAGAATGTAGCAGATTTGACTGAGCAGACATCGGGCAAATAAGAAGCCCGAGCTTTCCGCTTGCAAAGAAATGAAAATAAATTTGAACTATCACAGAGAGAAAAAAAAAACAATCGTGTTTACAGAATGTGAGTCTGCTCATCCAGGCAGAATTAAGATGTGCAATGACTGAGCGGAATTTAAACAGACTTCAGATTTCAGGCTTTTGTCTCTTCCACTCTCCGTTCCCTTCATACTCCCACTCCATCTTTCAGTGCTGAGTGCTTTCTTTTTTATTTTCTTTTTTTTTTCCCCCTCTCCAATCACAATCTCTTCGAGGCATTTTTCCTGAGTAGAAAAATAAGCAAAACAAAACAAATCAAGTTACAGGGAGTAGATGGGTAAGAGGTCAGAAAACTGCTGATTGTCTTGTTTGGGCCGTAAACAAAACGACTGTTAAAGCACTGAAAACCACAAAAATGTACTTTGAAAATGACCACACAGGGGAAAACACGATAAGACAATCTCCTCGGAAATGAGCTCGTCATGTTATGACTGTCTTTTGGCTTGGGTCATGGGGGTCATTCAATTGTTCTGGTCCTCTAATTGTTCCCTTATGATGACGATGATGATGACGACGCTTGTCGGTTCCTATGCGGTCGCCATGTTCCGAGAATTATCATCGAATTTTACGTTCTGTATTTGTGATTCTCATTTTGTCATATAAGCCTTTATTCTGACATATAGAATTGTTACTCTCGCAGGAGTGCATCTATTAGATGGTGCTGCGCTCAAGGGAATGTCAACAAAACAGTCCGATAGGTCAGTCAAACTTTATGAATAGATTACAAAGCAGCTTTCTGACAACTACAAGATGAATAAACAGCTGTTTTATTATTTTCTCTGAGGGAAAGTATTAGTATTAGCTTGCGATCCAAGATGGCGGGATCTTCTGCACATGAGCGTCACCGATTGTCACTGATAGCGTCTTGATAGCGAGATCTGTTGCGGCTCAATATTGATCCATATATAAGGCGCATGGTCAGCTTTTGGAAAAATTGAAGGCTTTCAGGTGTGCCTTATAGTGCGGAAAATACGGTAGTTTTTAAAAAATGCTCTGAAAATTCAAAAGCTTGAACCGCTGAATTTTCTGGCGCAACGTCTCAAAAGTCGTACGTGATGTCATCAGAAATGACATTTCGTAACATGGGAACGTGTTAGCGACAGTAAGTTGACATAATTTAAAAAGAAAGAACGAAATTGACAACGCACACGTCTGAACAATTAGGCAACGATTCCACAAAACAATTCCTTGGAGGGAGAAATCGGTGGGGGAGATTCTTTCAGAGCCAGGAGACGGAGACATCTCATCAATTGGAGATCAGTACTCTGTATTGATCGTGTAACGCATGCGTGTTTGACAAGAGTGAGACCTCTGTGCTTTTTTTTTCGGATCACAGTCGATCACAATTTCCATAGATCGCATCGGTGCGAGTTTACCACTGCGGGGGGCCAGAGAGGTCATGTGATTGCATTGCTAGTCTAAATGTGGTTTTCCTCGTGTTTCCCTTTGCCTTAATTTGTCCTTCATTTCAATTCTGATCGATCAAGAGCAATGTCTGGAATTTAAAGAAGACCACTGGAGTTCATCGTATTTGGAATCGACGTCCAGAATCGTCTGTGCAGCTACAGACGACCTGGCATGAAAGGAGGGTTGTTGTTTTGTTTTTTTCTTCCCCTGCAGTACATTTTGTTGCCCATAAGGCATTTTTTTTTTTTGTAACTTTTTATGTTACCATTTTTCCAACATACAAAATGAAAGTCATACAAATAAACAAGCAAACTTGCAAAGAGCACTCAACATTGCAAGGGATTACCAAATACAAAAATAACAAAAAACTAATAATAATAATAATAATAATAATGATAAAAAAGGGGCCCATAAGGCATTTTTAAAAGATTTGTTTCCCCATAACCTCATTTTATTTGAGACGGTTTGTGATGCAGTTTGAAATGTGTTTTTCCTTTTAGTTTTCATCATTGCAAGCCAGTTGAAAAGTCACACACACGTTTGTGGATCATTTTTATTGATGTACACGAGCAAGATGGCAACAATTGCAAAGTGAAGAACATTTTCACGATTATATTTTGTCAGCAATTTCCATGTAAAGCATTTTTTTTTTTTCAGTCCAGTTAAGTGGCAGATTCTAAATGAGAGATTATTCGCTCCTAAATGTTCCCTTTCAGATCACTAATTGTGTTACGGGGCCATTATTTTGTCGCTCGTTTTCATATTAGCAACAAAGTTGTCGAGCAGGATGAAGGTCAGCAATAATTGGGCCTATTTTTGTGAGTCAACAGTGTCGGCCCACAACGTGGCAAAATAGCAGCCAGACTTTCAAACTGCAACTCTAATCTTTGAATTTCCCACTCTGGAAAGAAATCTCATTTGGCTAACATGTGTCAGTAATGGCGCCGATTTCGTCCCTCATAGCTGCAGATTAGAGGGAGGATCAAGTGCTGAATTTACAGCCTCGAGCCTGAGCTCATTAAGTTAACGTTGCCTGAAATTTTACCTGGTCCGAGATAAGTAACTTATACGGGATGCACGCACACAAACTCGCTGGACGCTTTAACTTGGGAAACTTGAACATTCCGAGGAGCTCGAACGCAGGATGTGTCTGAAAATGCTCGTTAGACGGTTTTCTAAATTTGAAGTGAATATAAATCATGAGGCGGCGCGTAGTGTTGTTCCGATACCGTTTTTTGGCTCCCGATACCGATACCCAGCTTTGCAGTATCGGCCGATACCGTATCGATACTTAAGATTTTTTTTTTTTCCTCAACATGAAAAAGCTGTCCTGCCATTGGTTCAGAGCATTCATGGGCCAATAGGATATCTTAGATCGGCATGCAGTGAACATGTCACATGCCAGTGAATGTCGTGCACCAGCAAGACACAAGATGCTGCATCCAAAGTCCTATATTAGCGTTGGAATTCATGGTATCGGCATGTTACTTGTGAGGAGTCACCGATACCGATTTTTATGCAATATCGGCACCTCTGCCGATACCAGTATCGGTATCGGAACAACACTAGCGGCGCGGTGTTTAACTCATTCACTGCCAATGACGACTATAGACGTCAAAATCCAAGCAAACAGCCAGTTTTAATTTTGAAAAAAAAAAAAAAAAAGAAAATTTAAAATTAAAATTTTAATAAAAAAAAATAATTTAGTTTTAGTTAGTCTTCTGACTAAATTTAATTAAAGCCTTAGTCATAACTCAGTCACCTGATTGTATTTTAGTTTTAATCCAACTTTAGTCAACAAAAATAAAGAGCAATTTTAGTCGACTAAAATTGGGCTTTTGGAGGCCGAGACCCAGTATGTGGTCTCAGTAAGACCAAGACCGATCGCAAGAACGTCAACGCCCGTCTTGTAGGGTAACAGGAATCCGTTGTACGCACAATGGTAGCACTTAGCAATGAAATTGTTGTCATCGTCGTTATTCATAACAACAATGATTAATAACTATGAATGAAAACAATGAATAACTAAAACTTCAATTCAAATTTCTTGTCAAAATTTGCACTGGCTGTTTGCTTGGATTTTTGACGTCTATAGTCGTCATTGGCAGTGAATGAGTTAAGTGGTTAGCACGTCCGCCTCCCAGTTCTGAGCACTCCGGTTCGAGTCCAGGCTCGGACCTTCCTGGGTGGAGTTTGCATGTTCTCCCCGTGCCCGCGTGGGTCTTCTCCGGGTACTCCGGTCTCCTCCCACATTCCAAAAACATGCATGGCAGGTTAATTGGGCGCTCTAAATTGTCCCGAGGTGCGCTTGTGAGTGTGGATGGTTGTTCGTCTCTGTGTGACCTGCGATTGGCTGGCAACCAGTTCAGGGTGTACCCCGCCTACTGCCTGAAGTTGGCTGGGATAGGCTCCAGCACCCCCCCACGACCCTTGTGAGGAATAAGCGGTTAAGAAAATGGATGGATTACAGTCGGATAAGTCGTGAAAAGTGTGGTATATATTTGTATTCTGCCTACTGTGCTCGGATAAGCCCAAATTCAATCTCGTGCAAGAAGAAGTCAGCTAATTAGTAAATTGACTTGACTTGTGCAGGGCTGGACTAGCACAAAAAAACAAAAAAACAAAAAATCGGCCCTGGCACTTTGACTTAGCCCCTTTGACTTAACCTCTGACCCCTGCCCACCCTGCCACTGATATTGACCGATGGTGGTTCCATTTGCTGTCTATAATTGAAGCGTTATTAATGGACTCGTCCTTCTAAATTGCGATCCAGTCTCTTGGGGTAAACTGGAAGAAAATCATCATTAGAAAGCACCGCAAAAAAAAAAAATGTCAGCCCACCGGGACATCTGCCCTACATGCCAACGGTCCAGTCCTGCCGTTGTGTAATTTACTCTCAGTACAAATCCTAATATGTGATCTGTGAAGGACTCAGCAGTTTTGCTCGAGAAAACCCCTGAACAGAAGAATCATACTGACCATGGAATTCACCAGACAGGTAAAATTGTGGAGAAGTTTAAAGCAGGTAAAAAAAAAAAATACAAATAAAAAAAAAAAAGGAAAAATGTGCCTCAACTGCAGGCCTAGCAAAACATGAGTGTCCAGATAAAGTGACAGCGAAGAGCGCATGCTGTAGGTCAGCGAAGCAGCCAAGAGGCCTTTTGGTCTCTCTGGAGGAGCTGCAGAAATATTACAGCTTCACTGGCTGAATCGGTCCACGACAAGTCGTTCATTCACTCCACAAATCCGTTCTTGAGAAGAAGGTGCATTGGTCAGATAACTAAGTCAACAAAAATAAATACAAATAATACAATGGCATAAATGCAAAGCCCTTACATGCAGTTGTATACAAATGCACACCACATTTTTACCATTTGTATTTACCTAAAATTAAAAAAATATATATGTACACACCAATGTAAAACATGTTAGTAAATTCCTTTCAACCTATTCAATTGAATGCACTACAAAGAAATGATATTTTATCTTCAAAGTAGTGCTGTCAAAGTTAAAGCGTGAACTCATTGATTAATCACAAAAAAAAGATCATATTAATCATGTATTAACGCAGATTATTCACACTACTAATTTTTCCTTGAGCTGACAGCGACGGTTACATTAAAGGTAGCCCAGGTTGTGTTTCAGCAATAAACACAACTACATGCATTAAAGTGAAGCATTTTAATAAATATTTGCAAATGACATTCAGAAAATTTGTTCATTGTCAAACGATTGGGGTCTTTTTTTCTTTTTTTCTTTTTTTTCATTTTAAATTATGCAAGTAATTAACTGATTCGAAAAAGAGGAGGATGAAAAAAAAAAAAGAAAAAGAGGAGGATGAGAGTGTGCAGTTGATCAAACAAAATGCTGAAGATGTCCTCAAAACATTAAATGTTGAAAGAATTAAGACAACAGGTGCTCTTCAAATTTGGCGGGTAAAAAAAAAAATGTTTAAAAAGCCTTTTTAACACATTTGATCCCAAAAACGTATAAATACGTTCTATTTTAAATGTTACCACGTATTTGTATGTTTTTGTTTTGTTGTTTTTTGCTAGAGCATACAGAAGGTTTTGATGCAGCCTCTGAACTGATGAGAGCGGCCAGCAGGTGGCAGTAGAGTATAAGAGATCAACCAGGGCCATGTTTTCTCCACAGTTTTAAAACAGATTTGTGAATAATGATGAATCTTTGCAATATTCTAATTGCTGCACAACGGAAACAGATAGAAATATACAAAAAAAAATTCCTGATGAAAGAAGAGTCTCTAATCTTTCTTCAGGTAGGTTCCACGTTTTTATACTATACAATATTTTGTGGGCCTTGCAAAATCAGTCAAAATACAGTAAGTGTGAAAGGGGTTGCTTCTGTCAAAATGGCTGGGAGTGAATGAGTTAATTCAGTGATTAATCGTGATTAACTCATTCACTGGCAGCCATTTTCACATTTCGCAGTCCCGTTCGCTCCCGGCTGTTTTACTGGATTTAGACTGATTTTGCAAGGCCCACAGAATAAAAACATGGAACCTATCAAAAGAAAGATTAAAGTCTCTTCTTTCATCAGGAAAAAAAAGTATGTTTCTATCTGTTTCCGTTTTGCAGCAATTAGCATTAGAAGAGAGCTAAGTTTCATCACTTTTCACAAATCTATTCAAAATTGTAAGTAATTGAGCTTTTTTTTTCTAGATGACCCTGGTTGATCTCCTTTGCTCTGCTGCCACCTGCTGGCCGTTTGTGTAATAACTACCATTTCTGCAACCGTTCTTTGCAGTTGAGAGGCTGCATCAAAGCCTTCTGTATGCTCTAGCATAAAAAAAAAAAAAATCAAAACAGAAAAAACGTATAAATACGTCATTGGGACACTTAGAACTTAAAAAAAAACATATTTACACGTTATTGGGAGCAAATGAGTTAATCAAAATTCTAAAACGTGATTAATCTGATTTAAAAAATATAAACAGCTCGAGTTCAAACTGATAAACTTTTTGTTGTTTTTTTGTTTTTTGGCACGTTTTCATTCACTAACTTTGAATTCATCATACAACATTAAAAGTTGCGAGACTTCGATCATATTGACCTTTAGCCTGAAATCATTCAGTCGTGTCAAATCAAACCATCGCGATGTGCATCATTGTCATCACTCGGCAGTATTTTATTCTCATTTAAAAACTGTGACACATCACAGACAGCCCACATTGTTGTTTGCCGTTGACAAGAGGTTGTTGCATCTCACAGCTGCCCACACACGCGCAACAACAAGTATGCATTTGACTCATCTTCACTCAACTTTCAGCTCGATATATATTTTTCTTGTTCACTTATCTTGTTTCCCAGCAACTATTTTAATGAATGGGGAAAACCACAGAAGCCGCAGTTACCTTCGAGGGATGGATGCATATATAAGCCGATCATTGAAAGTTCGCAATTGTTTTCGCGGCTCTTAAATCTCAAGTGCGCCTCATTATGTAAATAGCAATCGCAATGCGCATATGATAATTGGCACCTCGTGTTTTTTCTGAACATGTCTACACCCACGCATACAGTAAATACCCGGCTGATATTAAACATGGGCTGGATAAACAATAAGCACCACGCAAATCACAAAAGTAACGCGTAGCGATGGCTCCAAACGTGCGGCATGTGCACGCCGAATCCACCACAGCGATTCGCCGCTTTCCACCCGATGCACAACCGGGATTGGCTCCAGTCATTGGACATGGATGAGATTTAGACCGCAGGACAATGACAACAACAGATGTCGATTGTCATTGTGGGGGACCAAGACGAGTGCGTTTGCTTGTTATTCAGCGAAGCGCACGAAATTGTGTCGGCTGAAACGAATGCAAAAGCGCAATATGAAACATGGAAGCACTGCTCGCCATTACAAAACCTCCGTGATGAGATTAAATTCAAAAAGTGTTGGTAATGTGACGCTACTGAAACGGATAAGAAAATCCAAGCAACTTGAGAACATCACCCTGTTAGCACCACTGTCACTAGTCGTGCAAGTTATTAACATTAACACATGTGTATGTTTCTATCTGTTTCCGTTTTGCAGCAATTAGCATTAGAAGTTTCATCAGTTTTCACAAATCTATTCAAAATTGTAAGTAATTGAGCTTTTTTTCGAGATGGCCCTGGTTGATCTCCTTTGCTCTGCTGCCACCTGCTGGCCGTTTGTGTAATAACTACCATTTCTGCAACCGTTCTTTGCAGTTGAAAGGCTGCATCAAAGCGTTCTATATGTTCTAGCATAAAAAAAATAAAAAATAAAAAAAACGTATAAATACGTCTTTGGGACACGTAAGACATTAAAAAAAAACATATTTACACGTTATTGGGAGCAAATGAGTTAAATACGGAGGTTGAAGCACGATCATGTCAAAACCCAAAAAGGTTACCAGAGAAGAGGAAGAAGTTGTTGCTCAATTCGATCAAATTCTCAGCCTGGGAAACGTCAACGAGACGGATGTCGGGGTCACCAATGTAGCGAGCAGTGACGGGAGTCGGAGGCGGAGTGTTGAAGGGCGGAGCCAAAGGCTGGCGTTTTATTGACATCAGCTTCTGAGGTCTTAACAGCAACTCCCCACTCAGCTAGAAGCTAACAGGCTAACTCACATTTCCTACTTTCATCCTCACCAACTCCTCCCACCCGGAACTCCCCCTTCGTCCCAACGTCCCGTGGGTGAATTATGTTCCCATCACTACAGTGTGCGCCATATAAAAGTGTGTATTGCGTTAATAGCCCGATATAATGATTAATGCGCGAATCGTGTATAGCTCAATCAGTGTTGTTATGTCCGTGGGCCGTTTACTATTGTTTACATATGCTAATGCTAATCGCTAGTTCTACTAAGTTCATTTATAAGCTACTCTCGACTGAGGCGTTTTTGTTTATTTGTGTACCTTACAAAGTGTTGTGTCTGATATGTCTTCTAGTGATAGACCGATATGGCTTTTTCAAGGCCGATACTGATACCGATTATTAGTAGTCAAGGAGAACGATAACCGATATTTCAAGCCGATATTTATTTGCTGTAGAAGAGAAAATATTAGTGTAAAAATTAAAAAGTACTTTTTCTTTTCAATTTTAAACGATATTGGCAGCTTTGTTTAAAAATTATATTTAAAAAAAATTGCAGGGAGTTTCAACATTTCTTTTTTTTTTTTTTTTTTAACTTTTTTTTTAATTCTTAAAAATAAAACATGTAGGGAATTCCCAGTGTCAGCATCCTTATTTATAAAGTGGAAATTGAAATAGATCCATAAATAAAAAGTTCCTGTATTTCACTGTGCAAAAAAATGAACGCAAACGTAGCAAATTTGGGGTTTTCATCAGGATTCATAAAAAGTTTCAAAAGATTTTTGCAGAAGGTGAACAAATTGTCAGAATGTGTTCAAAATACCCGCTTTATTGGCTTTCAGATTGGTCAAAAGGCCGATACCGATATTTGTCAAACTGCCAAATATCGGCACCGATAATCGGCCCGGCCGATAATCGGTCTATTCCTAATGTCTTCATTTATTTGTGGTACAGAACCACACACATACAATAACTTGTACAAAGTAGCCACACACCCATAGTTGGACTAATACAAAAAAGAGAACAGAATCATCTCCTCGCATTCTTACCGATTTCCCCTGGCGACCGCGATGTCAAGGAACCAGCACATGAGCTCTCCCCAAAACAGAATTGGAATAGTCATTGCTCATATTTTGGCCAAGCTGAGATCGTCTTTCCGAAGTTATTAATTTGGAGAGCGCAACGCAAAACAAAGGTGAATTCCATCCGGAGAACATTGTCGGTAATTTTTGTCATTTTTGGCTGCGCACTTACCCCGGCTTTTCACTGGATGCGGTTGCGGTGCGGTTGCGGTGCGGTCCGGCGACGCAAGCAATTAGATTCCATTCATTCGAATGGTGCAGTTTACACCGTTTGCGGGTGCGTTGCGTGTCGACTGGACAGGATAGACCTATTTTCTATTTTTGCCGGACGCCGCAGCGGTAGGCCTCCGGCAAATGGCAAGCTAGCACAAAACACATCGAGCGGGACAGGAAGACCGAGGCAGTTTCAAAATAAATTTCCGGTTACCTTTCAGAATAAAACACTCGCCAGCTCCTATTTCGCAAGCTTTTCAGCAAAACGTGACGTGGGCGTCGCCGGGCCATGTGCTCATTCACGGTTTAGACACCAGCGAACATGGACGAGGAGAGGTTTATATTGGAGGTGGAAAACCACAAAATAATATATGACACGGCACATCCTTTTTATAAGGACAACCAAAAAAAGGATGCTGCATGGAATCTCATAGCAGAAGAAGAAGAAAAGGTTCAATCAAAAGAAGTCCACCTCTCTTTCTGCTTCTCTGTTGAGCACAGACTTTCTGTATGTTTGTCGTTGTGAAAACGGTCCCGCGAGACACGTTGGGAAGTGGGCGGCGACGGAGCTGCCGGACCGCAGCTGTGCGGAGCCGGTGTGGCTTGACCAAAAAATGGACCCGTCCGGAGCACGCAGTCAAGACGCACCGCACCGCAACCGCACCGCAACCGCACCGCAACCGCATCCGGTGAAAACCCGGGGTCACTGTAGCTGTGTTGCTCATTCCTCACATGCTTTGTTGTCAAGGTGACTAATCTGTCTCTCAGTTGGAATTACTGAAAGAGGGAAACGATTGGTATAAAAGTTCCTTTTGTGAAGTTTAGTTATGAGAACAAAATTATTGAGGCACACGTCTTTGCCAATTAAGTCATCAAGTGGTCGTCTAGACCTTGGTCCCTGCTTCATCTGGTTTTTGGGTAATTGTATGCGATGAGGCGACAGTTCAGATGAGGACATTCTCTTTCCAAGCGTGACTGTGGGGCAGAAGGTCCAATAAGTTTTGGTGGGATGAGCGTAAGAACTTCGATCCCAGTCAACATGACAACGACGGCTTCTGATCCACGCCTGACTTCAATTTTTTATTTATTTATTTTTATTCTGGATGAAGGGCAATAATTTGGAAAGCAAGTCAACAACTTCATCCTCTTCCAGTGTAGTTTGAAAGTGAAAGTGGATCATTGTGAGCTTTTACTTCCGAAATGGATGCACAACTGCTCTCACAAACAACATCTGCTTGAAACGCAGTTCATCACCTTCAGCGGTAATTCCCCCCCAAAAATATTTCAATCTCCTCTTTTGTTTCCACATGATGAATGTTTTTACATCGGAGGTGTTTATTCCCCCCCCCCATGACCTGATTTCGCAGGATGCGTGAGAACGTGGCGATCGTAAACACGAGAGGTGGCACAACAAGAATTCAACACGTTTATTTAGACTTTGAATGATCGTAACTTTTTTCTTGGAAATAATTTCTTACCCTGGCAACCGACAGCATTCAATATTTACCTGAACTCGTTCACTGCCATTGACGGAAAAAGACGTCAAATGATACATTTTCTGCTGGGCTGGCAGTGAATGTGTTAAAGATAACATTCAAAATCCAAACTAATTTGTAGATATCGATTCTGATACCCGGTCTTGACGTTCTGGACTCTGGACCTCGAGAACCGGAATTGGTTGAACCCTGCTGCATATAAAGCACTCTGCAAAACACATACTGGTACGCAGATTTGTTGTTTTAGCTTTTCTATAAAGACCATCAATAACTAGCGTGTGACTCAGTGGAGCAAAGACATTTGCCAAGGCTGAATGACTAACTTGTGACTAACTCACTACAATTTTTAATGAACTGTAATTCCTTTTTAGTCTCTCCTTTTTTCTTTTTTAACAACTAACTATGAAAATATAAATACAATAAAACCAGAGGTGGTCTAAAAATGATGACATACTGTGTTTTGTGTGTATGTATGTTTTTTTTTAGTGCTGGCAAACGGTTAAAATTTTTAATCTGATTAATCACACTTTTTAATTTTGATTAATCACGATTAATCAGCTAAATTACTTGCATATTCGCGTAATATAAAATAAATACAAAATACCATAATATTTTGATATTAATGCATTTTATGATCTGAATGTCATTTGCAAACATTGATTAAATGCATGTGCGCAATTGCATGCATGTATTGCTCAAAACGTAACAGCATCATATTAATTGGTTGAAATTCAGCAATTATTAATTCATGAAACGCAAATGACTTTGTTTTATCTAAAGTCCCATCGGGGTGTTTTATAAAGCGAAATTTACCAGCGAGCACACCAACTGGAGTCACAATTTTCTGTGATTAATTCATCTATTAACGCTTTAGCTTTGACAGCCCTAGTTTTTTGTTTGTTTGGTTTTTTTTGGGGGGGGAATTGACCCCTGCAGTGCATCATCGCTGAAATTATATATTGCAAATAGTTGACATGAATCGTGAGACGAGAACATGACACGACGACCCGTAAGGAAACGGCTGTGATGAAAGTGGCTCGAGTGAGCTCAAACCGGACAAAAGCAACAATGTAATTCTATTAGTGCAAGAACTTTAATCAGCTTTGTCCGACTAAGACGCACGTTGTTCTTTTTACGCTCGTCCCCACCGTCCAGGCTAAAAATAAGGCGGCGGCTTTCTGACGTTAATGTGATTGGTGAATGTAGTAGATTAATAGTCGGGACGTTAATCTGCTTGTTATCTGCGCTCGATTGTGAGCATTGTTGAATGAGCAAATAGAGCTCACTGGATATTGTAATCATTTAGTGGCTCTCGATTCTGCACGTGCTGAATCCAGGTGAGGTTTGCCCTAAAAAAAAAAATACAGACATAGTAACTGACACATTCCTCTTTGTCAGATGACGCAAATATTTGCACTGGGACGTTGGAACTTGTTCTCCAATGTGACCTCCAGGGACACGCTGTCCGGTTTGTCAAGGTGACGGCTGATGCGCCTTTTACCTCGCCGCAGTCGGCCATATGACAAGCACACAGGCTGGAGAAGAGTCATTTATCTTAATAAAGTGGACCATCAAACTGATGTGGCTGCAGAGTAACTAGTTAAGCAGACGAAGGCGTGCAAGGAGACGAGCGCGCGGGGGCCCTTGGAAAAGCATTTGAGCTGGAAAAATCCAAAATGCTCATCTGTCCTCTGATTGGATGACAGCGTGTCGACCTGTTGGCATCACGTCAGCAGAAGAAGCTGCAAAAAAAACACATGATCAATAGGGCTGTGAATCTTTGACTGTCTCACGATTCGATTCGATTCGGATTTTGGGGTGACTACGATTCGATTCAGAATCGATTTGCGATTCCCGATTCAAAGGATTTTCCATTCAAAACGATTTGGTTGACAAATGATTCCTGCTTCAATTTACAGATATGCACAACATTGTCATGATCGACTCCAGTCTGCTTTGCAAGACAAAATGACAAATAGCGACATTAAAGTGTCTTTTTTTGTTGTTGTTGTTTAAACATTTATTAATTTTTATATAAATTATTATTAATTATATATATATTTTTTAAAAACATTTATTAATTTTATATCAATTATTAATTATATATATATATATATATATATATATATATATATATATATATATATATATATATATATATATATATATATATATATATATATATATATATATATATATATTTAAACATTTATTAATTTTGTATTGCAAGTGCCCTTTTCCACAAAAACAGCATGTGGGCTACAACTGCCTTTTCCCCTTCTTCTTCATTCATAATTTAAATAAAATCGATTTTTGGATATTAATATCGATTCGATTGGATTCATAAATGAGAATCTCGATTCTTTGATGAATCGATTTTTTTTTTTGGGCACACCCCTAATGATCATTTTCACCCAAATATTGTGCATAAGTAACAGCGACTACATTTTCCTACAAGATTTACTAGCATGTGCTTTATCGTAATGTGACATAGCGTACTTTAGGAAATGACATCATCATCATCTTATCATCTTATCATCTGCCGTGGCAACGATGCATTTCAAGGTTCCGGCGATTTGTTTATAATAAAAACGGTGTCGTTGGCACAGGCGGGGAACAAACAATAATGTCGCCCACAGTCGAACAATTCATTGTGATGAGGAAATCCAAGGAGGGAAAACTGTTGACAAGTAATCTCTTGCAAGCAAAATCACGACAGCGAGGACAATGTCTGGATGAACGCCACAATGATTAGAATAGTGAGTGATGCATGGGAAAAAAAAACCCACAAAAAAAAGATGTACTGGGTGTTACCTGTGGCCCTTCAATATTTAAGACAGGCCTGACAATGCAGCAGCAAATATTCCCTAAGTGGGTGCAAAGTGGTTTTCTTGTTAGCGCTTTCATTGCAGCGGCGACACAACAAATCACCTTGAATGGCTGCTAATTTTTTTATTTTTTTATTTTTTCAAGCTCGTGAGCTGAAGAAGTGACCAAGTAGCATAAAAGCGTGAAGGAGATTCCACACCAACCGGTCGAGGATAACGGTGACAAGCAAGAATCCACTATGGATGCTTGTTGTGCACGTTTGCTGCACTTGTTTTAAGTGTCCCAAAGACGTATTTATACGTTGTTTTTTTGTTGTTGTTTTTTTATGCTAGAGCATACAGAAGGCTTTGATGCAGCCTCTCAGTTGCAGAAATGGTAGTTATTACACAAACGACCAGCAGGTGGCAGCAGAGCAAAGGAGATCAACCAGAGCCATGTAGAAAAAAAAGCTCAATTACTTACAATTTTGAATAGATTTGTGAAAAGTGATGAAACTTAGCTCTCTTCTAATGCTAATTGCTGCAAAACCGAAACAGATAGAAACATACTTTTTATTTTTCTGATGAAAGAAGAGACTTTAATATTTCTTTTGGTAGGTTTCATGCCTTTATAGCAATTGAACAAAATATTCTGTGGGCCTTGCAAAATCAGTCAAAATCCAGTAAAACAGCCGGGAGCCAACGGGATTGCGAAATGTGAAAATGGCGGCGAGCGAATGAGTTAATATCACGTTTGGGGCTGAGTATGACAACCATTCCAAGCACATAAGCAACCAGCACTAGGAGCAACGTCTCGTCCAGTCTGTCAGGCAACTTTTGCCTTTAAATGGAACGGCTTAAAACAACAGGCGCAGACTTACAAGTCTCGACCACGTTCACGACGTTTTACGTAAAAGGTACAGTAAGTAGTCGTATGTTTTGAGGTTGTACGGTGTATCCTGAATTAGTTTGTGCGGTGGCAGAAGAATACGTCGTGGAAACCGCACACATCAACTGCCGCGCTTTCACCGGATGCTTTTTATATCTGTCGCGGAACCCCAATAATGGCGATTCTATTTAAGTTGAGAGGCTTTTTTTTCCATACAGTAGCGCTTAGCGTAAACAGATGGCTGACCTCTTGGCACCTTTCCAGGTAGGAGACGTGTCCAAAAGAGATCAAACAAATCAGATTCCGCCCCACCCCCAAACGACGCTCGGTGCACTTCGACTGTCTCGGGCTGTTGTACCGAGCGTGTTGGTTCTTCAACTTAATCCGATGTTTGAGAGGAGATCGGATTCAGAGCGGGACAACGACGTGCGTGGTCGTTTTTTAGTGCGCGTTATCCGGTCAATCGTAAAGATTTGATGTCGGAGAGGACACTTAAACGCGGCGTTCGCATAACGAGCGCGTACGACAAAGAAAATACGTGCGCACCCTCAACACGCTCTTCCACAGCGTGATGAGTTAGACATACAGGCCATTCTTTTCAGTTATCGCCATGGCAACTGGACTGGAGCGAAAAGCCCGCACTCGAGAGGTGTCGAGAGCTGTGGCTCCGCATCATTCGCAGCCCGAAAACAAGGGGACATTTATGCAGTATGACACACTTGAAAACACTCGTTAGTACTGTAAATATGAGAAAAAAATGCATTGGATATATGTTGTTAATGGTATACTGTACACAAAAGTGTTGCTTCTAATAGAATGGGATTCTATTGGATTCTTATTGTAAAGGTGGTAAAGTACTGGCAAGTAGAAATGCAGATATGATGTTAAAAAAAAAACTGTTTAAGAGTTAATGATTGAACTAATGTACTTAACTCATTTGCTCCCAATAACATATAAATACGTTTTTTTTATGTTTTAAGTGTCCCAAAGACGTATTTATACGTTTTTTTTTTTTTGTTTTTTTTTTTTTATGCTAGAGCACACAGAAGGCTTTGATGCAGCCTCTTTTTTTTCATACCGATACCGATACTCAGACCCTCAGTACTCACCGATACCAACTGCCGATACCAGTAGTACATTTTGACAAATAAAAGAAAAATCACTAAAAGATATTTTTTAAACAAATATATTTCCTTTAACTCATTTGCTCCCAATAAAGTGTAAATACGTTTTTTTTTATCTTCTAAGTGTCCCAAAGACGTATTTATACGTTGTTTGTTTTGTTTTTTTATGCTAGAGCATACAGAAGACTTTGATGCAGCCTCTCAACTGCAAAGAACGGTTGCAGAAATGGTAGTTATTACACAAACGGCCAGCAGGTGGCAGCAGAGCAAAGGCGATCAACCAGGGCCATGTAGAAAAAAAAACTCAATTACTTCGAATTTTAAATAGATTTGTGAAAACTGATGAAACTTAGCTCTCTTCTAATGCTAATTGCTGCAAAACGGTAACAGATAGAAACATACTTTTTTTCCTGATGAAAGAAGAGACTTTAATCTTTCTTTTGATGTTCCATGTTCTTTTGAGGTTCCATGCTTTTATAGCAATCAAACAATATTCTGTGGGCTTTGCAAAATCAGTCTAAATCCAGTAAAACAGCCGGGAGCGAACGGGATTGCGAAATGTGAAAATGGCGGCGAGTGAATGAGTTGTTAAGTGAAACAAAATGAACAGCCTCAGAAATATAATTCAGTAAAAAAAAAATAATAATGTAAAAATGTATTTTTATTGTCATGTATATACAAATGCCCATTTAACTCTATTCTGGTATTAAACAAAGTACATAATTTGTTTTCAAATGTAGGGGTGGAAGTAAAATGATATCAGAAAAATATTCATGCCAAGTACAGACACCTGGAAAATATGCTTAAGTGCAATAGTGAAGTATTTGTACATCGTTACTTCCCATCACTGCCTATTGTAGCCTCCACAAAGAGATGATGGCCCATATGCACTGATGCTGATAAAAGCTTCTATTTAGCGCTAACCTCTTTTTTTTTTTTTTTTTTTTTTAAATACAGTTCAACAGAAGATGGACATCAGTGGGTTCGCACTTTCAACGACCCCTTTTCAACCATTGTTTTTCACATTTTTCAGGATTATTGAGGATTACATTTGGATTAATGCAGATTCAAGATGCTTTTCGTAGCAGGGGAAAGTTCAAATATGTACGGTAACTGCCACATTTTTTTTTTCATTCCAAGTTCCAGCATACAGGCATTAAGACGTCAAGTCACATACTTTGAAAGGACTATTTAGAAAAAAAAATATTTGTGATTTAAAGCATTTTGAAAACCGCATCCGAGGTGCATGTGAGAGGAAATGTCATATCAGGATAAAATGTCAGTGTTATTTTCTGTACTGCTAATTAGTGACTAATGTGCCACACTGCTGCAGCAGTTTTCTAGCTTCAAAGATTATTCAGTTATGACACAAAGTAACAAAAATAGCGTCAGGTGCCATTTGACTATTTTCTGCCAAAGCTCAAAAATCTTCCCATTCTCGTAGTACTGTACAGTGGAACCTCAACTTACGAACGTCTCTTCATACGAAATTTTCGAGTTACGAAACGCCTCAACGGGAAAATATTGCCTCTTGTTACCAAAGAAATTTCTCGATACGAAGGTAAAAATACATTACCGAACGCAACATACTTTCGGCTATGGCTATTTCCTACCATAGGCGAGCGTAAATACTCGATCGGTGTCCTCATCGTTCATCCCGCGGCCCATGAAGTGTTCCGATAGTTTTTCGTAAATGTATGAACGAACGGCCGACGAATTTGTGCAAAAATTCAAACAATTGGTGACTGATGAAGGCACAGTAAGTTTTTAATTGCGACGAGACGGACCTTTTTTGGGAAAAAAAAGATGCCTCGCCAAACCGGAAGTTTCCGTGAAGTTTCGGAATTTGTTTAAAAGAATCGCCCAGAAAAAGTGTTCACCAGTCGGGCGTTTGCTCACTAGGATGATGTTTGCCTTGGACATTTCCGAAGGATTGTTTTAAAAAAAAAAAAAAAAAAAAAAAACATCCATGGATAAGTTCTTTACAAAACACCAGGCAAAAAAAAAAAAAAAACACTTCTGAGAGAGGAAAACATGAACCAATGAGGGCAAAAAACGATGAGGACAAGCAGTTAAAAAGGTAAATGAGCATCATTTTTATTCTTTGTTTTTTTTACATTATGCGCAACTCTCATTTATTGTGCAATAATCTAAT
Source organism: Festucalex cinctus (assembly GCF_051991245.1). Classification (NCBI taxonomy): domain Eukaryota; kingdom Metazoa; phylum Chordata; class Actinopteri; order Syngnathiformes; family Syngnathidae; genus Festucalex; species Festucalex cinctus. Next base: position 30,149,044 of record NC_135415.1, on the reverse strand, counting down.
TGTAACATGCATTTGTTACATGTTTTGATGCATTTTTATGCTTCATAAAACATTTATGTCTGAATTCTGGGAGGCTTGGAACGGATTAGGGCATTTACATGGAAAATGCGTCTCTACTTACAAACTTTTCTACTTCAGAACTTTCTTCCAGAACCAATTAATTCCGTAAGTAAGTTGTGCCACTGTATATTGTTACGCCACTGAAAACGTGTATTCGATCGCTTGCAGTCTTTATTAAAATACTTGCTCAAACTAAATCAGCGCAATCTGCAAATCATCCCTGGTATTAATTTGTTTGGCAGGCAGATCGTCCTCCAAGGATTTGATCGGACCAGAACGAGAAAGAGAGCGAATATGAACCTGTCTTTGTTTTGGTGTCTAGACTCCCAATGAATGCCGTCAGTATTTATGGCTCCGCGTTTTTGTAATTTTATGGGCCGGTTATGGCTGTTTTGCTCTCACGGCGCTGTCCATTGCTCCCACGTGGAACAAAATGATTTCATTTGACTCATGTTGGGAATTTTAGTTCAAGGTTAAGTAGAGCATTTTTTTTTTTTTTATTTTTTTTTGCACGGGTCCCCAACCGCAGGTCTGCGGCCCGGTCGTGCGCCGTTGATCAGTTGCGACCAGGTCGCGGAGAAAAGAGCAAATAAAAACACGATTTCAAGTACATGCAGCTGATTTGTCAGGTATTTATTTTGAAAAATGGACTTACGTCTTCTCAAGACTCATTGCGTTAACCAGAACAAAAAAAATCGGAATCAGCCATCTTTTTTTCATTTACATTCGTCATGAGTGAACCGGTGCCCGTGTCAGCCAACTCGTAAACTCGTATGCTCGTTACAGCGCTGACTCTGTTAACTCATTCGCTCGCCGCCATTTTCACATTTCGCAATCCCGTTCGCTCCCGACTGTTTTACTGGATTTTGACTGATTTTACAAGGCCCACAGAATATTGTGTTCAATTGCTATAAAAGCAAAAGAAAGATTAAAGTCTCTTCTTTCATCAGGAAAAAAGTATGTTTCTATCTGTTTCCATTTTGCAGCAATTAGCATTAGAAGAGCTAAGTTTCATCAGTTTTAGCAAATCTATTTAAAATTGTAAGTAATTTTGCTTTTTTTCTACATGGCCCTGGTTGATCTCCTTTGCTCTGCTGCCACCTGCTGGCCGTTTGTGTAATAACTACCATTTCTGCAACTGTTGGCATTCTTTGCAGTTGAGAGGCTGCATCAAAGCCTTCTGTATGCTCTAGCATAAAAAAACAAAACAAAAAAACGTATAAATACGTCTTTGGGATATCGTTACATCGCTAGTAATGGGGTGTCGGCGATCGTGGCAGCGGCATCGTCGCGGTCCCTCATAAAGATGTAAATGAGGATTATTTCTCTACTTAATTTGAATATGCTGACCAACACGAGCTGAGACTAAACAACCGCCGTAATTAGCAAATATCAAGTCAAAACTTCGATCGATACTGAACAGTATTACCGTTGTAAAGGCAGATGATTTGATGCAGTGCCAAAGTTGTAATGAGAAACCAGTTGAAAGAGATCACCTCTCAGAATGGCACCGAGCGTCTTTGTTAAAATATTTGCGCCAACTCAAGTAGCGCGCAGAAACTAGTGTGATGTCTTGCCTGCCAAACCAAATAATAATGCCTTTTTTCCGAAAGCAGTCAAGCGGGTAAACAATCAGCATTCAATCTGAACGAAGGTGATCTTACTGTAGCTACTGTTTTATCATTAAGCACGAGTCTGTCAGTCTAACCTTGGTAACGCTTGCGTGCTCGCTGCATTATCTCTCACTTGACACGTTTACCTCCGTGTGGAAGAACCGAGACTGATCAATGAAACGGTTTGGCCTTGCGCAATGTATTAAAAAGTACTGTAAGATGGCCGTCCGTATCCTAATTTATTTTTAGTCGCTTTCTATGACGTGTTATTCCTGAACGCTTATTCAATTTCTCGGAGGGAGGAGGGACTGTTGAGTCCTGTGGGCCACGTTGTGCGGTGCAGTTTAGTTTCATTTTTTATTTCATTTTGTTTTTTATTCAATAAGTGTTCAGAGCACGTTTGTTAGTTTTCATTGTACTGAAAAAGCTTCATTTTAGTTTTGTTTTCAGTCATTTTTATTTAATTACCGTATTTTCCTCAATATAAGGCGCACCTAAAAGCCTTGAATTTTTTCAAAAGCTGACCATGCGCCTTATAATCCAGTGCGCCTTATATGTGGATCAATATTGAGCCGCGGCAGGTCTCGTTGTCAAGACGCTATCGGTGATCGGTGACGCGCATGCGCAGACGATCCTGCCATCTTGGATCGCTAGCTAATACTAATACTTTACCTCAGAGAAAAAATAATAAAACAGCTGTTTATTCATTTTGGAGTTGTCAGAAAGCTGCTTTGTAATCTATTCATAAAGTTTGACTGACCTATCTGACTGTTTTGTTGACATTCCCTTTAGCGCAGCACCATCTAATGGATGCATAACGTAACCCCAGCCTCTACTGTAGCACCTTATAGATGGAAAAAGTTTGAAAATATGTCATTCATTGCAGGTGCGCCTTATAGTGCGGAAAATAAGGTTACTTTTTTTTTTTTTTTTTTTTTTTTTTTTTTTTTCTTGTAGGATCTGATTTGACGTTTAGGCCAGTAAGTGTAAATTGTGATTATAGTCGACAAGAACTGACACTTTTCATGATTCATTTTAGTTCCTGCATGATAAAAGTCAATAAAAACAGAAGTCTGCTGCCAAAAGAATCAAACACGCGATAAGTCCTACGCTGTACTTTTTTTTCGTTCTAATTTTGTTGAAAACACACACAAAAATCATTTACTCGTTTTTATGTAAGACGGTTTTATACATTTGTGCATGTGATAACTGTGTCTGGCATATGACCAAATTGGATTACTGTAGGTTTCCCATCCCCAGGGGAAAATCCAATGCAGCAGATTTATTTTTCTTGTCATAAAGCGAGGACGGCGTCATTTCGCGTCATTTCGTGCCCACAATGCATGTTCGCGATTGACAGCCGACTCGCTCAGCCAAACATTCGTGACGTTTCTCTCTTCTAAAAACAAATCAAACCACAAAATCACTTGTTTGTGTTTGTGATTAAAATATCACATACTGCACCATTCCAAGTCAACAATAATTATGCAAGCGAATTTTGTTATTGTACAATTCGAAAATGTTTAAACCAGAGAAATATATGTCGATATATACAAATACAAACAGATTCGTTAGATGCGCGTTTCGCCGCATTGTGCACGAGTGTCCCAGCCGGAGGTGTCACAGAGACAAAACAACCACAAATACACAGTTAATCACATGCATGATAACCAAAACACTGTATGGTATGCGGTGTGAATTCATCTATACTGTACATCAATCGTTTTTGGCACCACGTCAGGATTATTTCTATCTACATTCAACAGGGAAAAAAAGCACAGTGTTGGTTCATATATATATGCTCCATCCAGTAAATAAAAGGAAATGTCAGCGTGCATTGCTAACATTGATGAGCAGAAAACAGGATGAGCAGCATTAGGAGATGATAAATCCCCACATCTGTGGGATTATGGTTATTTTGACAAATGCTTTAGAAAGAAGATGGAAGTACATAGGAAATATTAAAGTCAGTGAAATAAATTTACAAAAATAATTGTCTTTTGTTTTGGATTGCACAAGGAATTCTTGTACCAACTGCACTTGAATAAAAATTGAATGTACTGTTAGTCTGTTACCTTTCACCTATCGCCATCTTTATTACTAACTTGTCTATCTTAACAAATTCAAGCTAAATGCTAATGATGGTTATATAAGAGTTGCTGCTTGCTCGTCAGCCCCTTAACTCATTCACTCCCAGCAGTCATTTTTACTGAAGCGACCCCCTTCGCTCCCGGCTGTTTTACTGGATTTTGACTGATTTTGCAAGGCCCACAGAATATTGTGTTCTATTGCTATAAAAACATGGAACCTACCAAAAGAAAGATTAGAGTCTCTTCTGTTTCTGTTTTGCAACAATTTGCATTAGAATATCGTTTCATCATTATTCACAAATCTGGTCACAAATCTGTTTAAAACAATGGGGCAAAACGTGGCCCTCGTTGATCTCTTATACTCTGCTGCCACCTACTGGCCGTTTTTGTAATAACTACCATTGCTTCAAGCATCCTCTTCAGTTCAGGGGCTTTCTTATGCTCTGGCATAAAAACAAAAACAAAAAAAAAACAAAAAAACGTATAAATACGTCTTTGGGAGCATGGTAATATTTAAACTAGAACGTATTTATACGTTTTTGGGAGCAAATGAGTTAAAAATATTGGCCTAAGTCGTCAAAATAATAATTAAAAAAAAATGCTGGCCACCTTTGCTAAAATTGGCTACATCCTTAGTTAAACAGATAGTTTATTATTTTATGTATATATAATTATATCCCTGAAATGAAAATGAACACATAATCAGAATGTGTTTCAGTTTTGGGGGTTTTCTGAGGAAACAAAAAAAAAAAAAAGACTTTGGGCAATTATTTAAGGAGGCTGACGATCCGATTAGCAAAATAGTCGTTTGTGGCAGCCCGAATCAACGTTCATTTTCAAAAACTTGCGTGTTTTGCAGACGCAATCGGAACCGGCTTGTAAGTCTGTTTGCATGAGCAAACGTCAAAATTGGCGCCCGTTTTTGCATGCATGCGCACATTTTTTAGTAAATCAAGCCCATAGTGTTTTTACGAAGATGAACTTTTGCATGTACCAAAACCGCTCTGAAATTGGAACTCATCCTTACGAGCAGGCGACATTCGTCGGTGGAATTGATGACTTGTAAGCCTCATGCGACGCTCGATGTCGCTGTCGGTAGCAAGTGCCTGCGGGGGTGAGTCGGGATGGCGAATAATGAGGGGAAGTGATCTTCATGCTCGCTTGTGTGAAAGCTTTAACTCCCACCATCAATGTGGAGATAGATTTGAGCAAAAACAAGATGTACCAAAATCGTCTTTACAAGGTGTTAGAAAAAAAAATAAAAATAATTGAGATTTCTGACAACTTTTCACCTTTAGGGAATTAGAATACACAATGAGTCACTTTACTGAGGGCCATGCAGAAAAAAACTCGGCGCGGGGGCGAAAAAAAGACATGCGTCATAAAATGTGAAGGTGATATAATGACATTTTACAGTCTGAATGTATATAACAGCACCTGTAAAAAGATTTTTGGCTGTAGCTCTTAAAAAAAATAAAAATAAAAAAAAAAGAGAGATGCTTCTGATGTCTGTTTTATTACTTTGGCCAGTAGCCAGCGGCTCACTATAAAATGCGTTATTAACTCATTCACTCCCAGCCATTTTCATGCTCTATTGCTATAAAAACATGCAACCTACCAATAGAAATTAGAAAAATTTGTCTCTTCTATCATCAGGGAAAAAAAAAAAAAAAAAAAAAAAAAAAAGAGTATGGTATATTTTTTTTATTTGTTTTTATGTTTTGTAGCAATTAGCATTAGAATTAGCTAAGTTTCATCAGTTTTCACAAATCTATTCAAAATTGTAAGTAATTTAGCTTTTTTTTTTTTTTCGACATGGCCCTGGTTGATCTCCTTTGCTCTGCTGCCACCTGCTGGCCGTTTGTGTAATAACTACCATTTCTGCAACCGTTCTTTGCAGTTGAGAGGCTGCATCAAAGCCTTCTCTATGCTCTAGCATAAAAAAAAACGTATAAATACGCCTTTGGGACAGGTAGAACATTAAAAAAATAAACGCATTTATACGTTATTGGGAGCAAATGAGTTAAGAAACGTGCCATGTTAAGTTTATAAGTAAATAAATGCTGGCCGTTTTTTTTTTGTTTTTTTTTTTTTGTAATAACTACCATCGCTTTAAGCGACCACTTCAGGTCAGAAACTGCATCAAAGCCTTCATACAAAAACTCTAGCATACAAAAACCTAAAAAAAAAAACGTAGAAATACGTTTTTGGGAGTGAATGAGTTAAGATTTGATACCGTAGCTATCGCAATGAAGAGATTTGATGTCATTCCATATGTGCGTGTGCTGTAAACATTCACTGGCCTCAGCGGTGTTGTGGAGATGCCGATGATGCTTGAGGCAAAATTGAATGCACGCATCCTTTAAGCGCCCCATGCAACCGTTGGCGGACGTCCAATGTGGAAGCGAATGACTCACGTCTCGGAAAGCTCCTCCCATATAACAGCCAACAGGCCCCGATATTCCTAATTAAAAGCTAAATGCGCATTCTCGGCCAAAAAACCTTTTATTCGACTTGCACTAAAGATGCACAAGAGGGTTGCGGATAGGAACACTTTTGTTCATCTTCAGAACGTCTTATAGGAAGTGTGAATAACGTCATTTAGAAATGTGAGTGCATACAGTATAAAACAGCCTTTCTTATGTTTCCTTTTTTTTTTCCCATCGAAGAAACTCAGGGTCCCTAACTAGCAAACCGCCAGGCTTCCTGTTCAGTCTCCCTCTGTTGGTCATTGTTTTGTCGTCCTTGTTTGCTTTTACATACAAATCTGGTTCTGATTTTATCAATCCAATCTTAATTAGACTAAATCCTATATGAAAAGTAGGGATATGAACGATACCGGCGGCAATATTGGGATTTCGCGATATTAAAACTGCCACAGTATATGTTGATTTCCATTTGTGCACTTCTAGCACCCTCTGGTGGATAGTTCTTCAGTGCAGTTTAATTTTCACAAGGCATGTTTTGGCCCTTCTATGTTTAAAATCCAAATGAAGGAAGGGGAACATAATATGCTTGTGAGTCAATATGGGGAGGAACTCAATGTGAGCTTGCATTAGCAAGTAAGTGCCTCGATATATATTATATTTCTATATTTTGTATATATGATATTTTTATATTTTTCATTGCTGTAATGTACAAAAGCACAATATTGTGCTTTGTTTACTTTAGTATGAAATCTTTTTTTTTTTTTTTTACAATATCGTGACCTTTTTTTTTTTTTGTATCGCCAACCTCCCCACAATATCGTGATAATTATCGTATCGCGACCTTGATATCGTGATATTGTATCGTGATGTTTGGATATCATTACATCCCTAATGAAAAGGTGGAAATAAATTTTCTTGACCGCTTATTCCTCACAAGGGTCGTGGGGGGTGCTGGAGCCTATCCCAGCTGGCTTTGGGCAGTAGGCGGGGGGGACACCCTGGACTGGTTGCCAGCCAATCGCAGGGCGGAAAAATATCTTGACATTAGGAGTGTTAAAAAAAATCCATTCGGCGATATATCGCGATATTACAGGACGCAATTCTCGAATCGATTCAATAGGTGGCAGAATCGATTTTTAAATATCCATTTTTGATGGAAAAATATTAAACAGAAAGTCTAACTTTCACACCTTAAGCATGGAAAAATGTTCTAATAATGATACATTAAGCCTTAATATTTTATTTCAATGCTGTTCAAATATGAAACTGTCTGTTCAATACAGTGGCTCACAGTTATAAGGCTGAAGTTTCAGATCAATAATACATGTTCATACAAATCTTACAGTGTAAAGATTACTGATTAGTATTTTCTAAATTTGAGTAAAAAAAAAAAAATCGCAACAATCGACGTATAAATCCGTATCGGGATTAATCGGGATTGAATCGAATCGTCAGGTAACAATGGCAGAAAATGAAACAAAAACAGCCATTTCTAAAAGATATAGGAAATGAAAATATGCCCTAGTTGTCAACAGATTTTCAACTACTACAAAAGTCAATTGAATGTTTAATACTCGTGAGGCATTTTGAAAGTCAATCAGTGATTTCTATGCAGCGCATTTATCTGCCCTTATTTGGCAAACGTCCGCACTCAAGTTGATTTACAAGTTTGGGCTTCAACAGAAGAGCCTGGAATATTGAGCACGCAGTCAGACAGAGTGCAAAGGGATCAGGCAAAGATGCGAACAGTAAAGTGCGAATTGGGCATGTTCCGCAGTTTAGAGGTGCTCTAAGAAATCAAGTGTCAAGAGGTGGTTGAATATAGAGTACACTCGCACGCTAATAACATTTGGCGGCTCTGCTGCTGCCGCTTCTTCCGTTCCTGGCGTCTGTGCGAACCCTCAACTTTTTTTTTCCCCTCTGGGCGGTGACATTGGGGTGGCCATAACGGACACAACATTTTCAAGTCAATGACACCAGTATCGGCCACACTCTTGTGGCTGTTTTATGATCAGGAGCCAGAAATTACAATACAAAATAGTCATCAATTTCATGTCATTTTAAAGGGACGTTGTCATTTATTATGATTTTTTTTATTTTATTTATGTCTAGATTTAGTGCACCCAAGGCGAGGCAAACATGCTTAAAAAAATAAATAAATAAATAACATTTATTTGGGCATTCTCAAAAAATGTAAAATCAGCAAGTTCCCAAAAACATTAATAAATAAATAAATAAATAAATAAATAAATAAATAAATAAAAAGGGCATTCTCAAAAAACGTAAAATCAGCAAGTTCCCAAAAACAACATTCAAATAAATAAATAAATAAATAAATAAATAAATACTTGGGCATTCTCAAAAAACGTAAAATCAGCAAGTTCCCAAAAACAACATTCAAAATAAATAAATAAATAAATAAATAAATAAATAAATAAATACTTGGGCATTCTCAAAAAACGTAAAATCAGCAAGTTCCCAAAAGCAACATTCAAAAAAAAACAAAAAAAAACAAAAAGATCATAAAGATATTTGCCGATAATCATTGGCAATTATCGAGCAATTTGATTTCAGCTGTGTTCAAGTTAATTTGCAAACTGTCATCGGCTCACTTATCGGTTATCGACATCGGCACTTTCTCAATGATTGCTTTAATCGGTATCGGTTGAAAATTGCATTATCGTGCATCCCTGATTTAAAAGAAAACAAACAAAAAAAAACAACTTTAAATGGTACCCATCCATATATATATAATGGCGCAACAAATTGGGTTTGCATTTCTGTTTGAAAGTGCACAAGCATACGATTTGTCTTTTTTGTGTTGTCTGGACTATTCCGAGCGTTTTATGATTCAGCCATTTATTCATGTATTTACAGATGGGTACAGGTCCTTTGAGTTTAACAGTGATAGGCAAAGAAACAAAAACAAAAATGTTTATTGTCTCAGTAACAGCAGCTCAGGTTATTTTATGGCTGCTTTGGATTCCAGCCGCGATTCGCTCGCAATGTGGAAGCTAAACGTCGAGGAGATAAAAGTTCGAAGTGCGTCGCCTGCTTCAGTTGTAGAGCGAGCGGGAGAGCGAGATTGCTCCGAGCAAACACATTTTCTATCGACTTCACCCACTTACAGCCTGGACTTTTACGCTTCCATTAATTGGACAAAACAAGCCCACAATGTCCTCTTCCTCAACCATTTGTACAAAAAGGAAGCCCGGATAAAGACGCGCCGCGGAGACTTACCTTATTTTACATCTGTGTGTTTACTTTTCATTCGTTCTCGGAAAGGAAGTGGGCAAAGTTCAGACGTAGACAAAAAAAGGTGCCGCCGACTAATCTTCCAATTTAAGCAGCGAACAAACAAAGCCAGATTGGACTGCTGACGGCGTTGTGAATCTCGACCAACACCAGATACAGACGGAATGGCCAATCAAATGAGTTTGAACTCAACCCCTTTGTGGTTTCAGCAAATAACCCGAGACGGAATATTTAATAATAAATGTCACTGCGCACGTTTTTTTTCAATGAGGGCGCTTTTGAAAAGCCTCTCGGGACTTGTACGAGCATCATTCTGGAACAAAGTACAAACAACATCGTGGATGTCGTCATTCATCAGTCTCGGTGAAAGGAAACGCTGCTATTTAATAATAAGTGAGTGGCAGACTTGAAAATGATATGATCCGTGATTGTGCGTGTCTGTGATTGTTCTCATTTTCTGATGATCATTTTGTTTTGGTTTTGTGCGTCATTCTGTGATGTACTTTGTCTTGTCGAGTGTGTGATGTGCCTTATATGCCGTACAAAAAAGTGCTCTGCTATGAAATGAATTATTTATATGCACAACTGTGGGGGGAAAAAAAAAGTCATTAGATGTTGTTACAGCAATGCTTTAAGAACATATCATTATTTCTCTGGCTAAAATAAAAGACCAATATTCCACTTCTTAGTTGCAATGTGACAACGTACCCGTGTGACAACAATCCCTGCTCTCCCTACCGAAGGATCATAAGACAATTCATGAAAAAGTAAAATGTACATTATTATCTACTGGGGGGAAAAAAAGACAAGGCAAAATTGAATATTAGGCCAAAACAATGAACAACATATTTCACAATAATGTGCATTTGGGGGCATCGATTGCTCAAAATGAGAAAAACAACAACGCGAGTGGCAGCCTAAGACTTGCAGAGAATATGATACTATATTCCTTATTAGGGGTGTTAAAAAAAAATCGATTCGGCAATATAACGCGATACGACAGCACGCAATTCTCGAATCGATTCAATAGGCAGCCGAATCGATTTTTTAACATCCATTTTTGATGAAAAAATATTCAACAAAACGTCTAACATTAATGGAACATTAAGCCTTAATATTTTATTTCAACGCTGTTCAAACATGAAAAAGGTTACAACCTGTTTGTTAAATAAATATAGTGACTCACAGTTATAAGACAGATCAATAAATAATACATTTTCATACAAATCTTACAGTGTACATGTACAAGTTTACTGGTTAAGTATTTTCTAAATTTGAGTAAAAAAAAAAATCTCAACAACCGATTAATCGGTATCGAATCGAATCGTGATACGGATCGAATCGTCAGATACTAGGCAATTGACACCCCTATTCCTTATTATGCATTACATCTGCAGACACGTTAGATCGAACGTGCCATTCAGTTGATACGAGTCTGACCTCACTTGCAGGTAAAACCGAAATACAGGAATCAACTAAGTGGCAATATAATAAGCACTCTCTTCTAAATGGAGCCGTGATTCCATTTAAAAGAGGGCAGAAAGTCTTTCATCTTGCATAGAAATCATCCGAGTTGAAAGTTGGCGTTTGAGCGGCACATATTTCAGGTCTCGGGGCGTGCTCCGTATCGCCAGCCAACGCCGGCGCAGTTGCCACGAGCGAACCGAGCCAATTTCAAATATTCTTGGAGCGGATCAAATGTTGAAACGGAGGCTTTTCCGGCTGATTTTTTCCAGAGCTCACGCGTTCGCTTTCTCTCTCTCTCTCTCTTTTGTGCGCTTTTCTCCGCTCTTCTAGATTCCGCTGCACTTGCGAGCGCTGACGTACGGTTGTGAGCCGTCTGTGCTGGACTACTGCCACGCTCACCTGCACGTCAACCTGGAGCCCAACATTCAGGAGACGGGGGGTCCGGGGCCGAGCGGGTACCAGCGGGGCCCGCTGGCCGTCCTCCCCCCGTACCGATTCCCTCCGCCGGTGAGCAGCGCACACTATTAAAAATCGGCCAACAGACTTTTGTTGAAGTCGGCAGAGACGGTCAATCGTCTGTCGAAGGATTCCGGGTAATGAGGGTGAAATATTTCTCGGTGGAAATCCGGTATGAAGGTGCAAATGGTACTGATTGATGAGCTTCTGACCCCTGGAACCCTCAAATATCCTCAATTAGCCAAGGAGGCTGAACAGCAGCTTGACTTTCAATGTTCCGCTCTGCTCGTTGAGGAGTATTAAGAGGTAACACGGCAACGATTTGTTAATCCTCTTAACCATTCTGTATTTTTGTCACTTCTCCTCGTCTGGGTACCTCTTGCTGTGTCAGGTAAAATAATCACATGGAAAATGGCTATCAACGGAGCAGGAAGTTTTCTGCTGCTTTATTTTTTGTTCAGATATTATTAGCATTATTAGGGATGTTCGATACCACTTTTTTTTTCATACCGATACCGATACTCAGACCCTCAGTACTCACCGATACTAACTGCCGATACCAGACAAATACAAAAAAAAAAATCACTAAAAGATATTTTAAACAAATATATTTCCTTTAACTCATTTGCTCCCAATAACGTGTAAATACATTTTTTCTAATGTTCTAAGTGTCCCAAAGACGTATTTATACGTTTTTTTTTGTTTGTTTGTTTTTTTTGTTAATGCTAGAGCATACAGAAGGCTTTGATGCAGCCTCTCAACTGCAAAGAACGGTTGCAGAAATGGTAGTTATTACACAAACGGCCAGTAGGTGGCAGCAGAGCAAAGGAGATCAACCAGGCCCATGTTGAAAAAAAAGCTCAATTACTTCAAATTTTAAATAGATTTGTGAAAACTGATGAAACTTAGCTCTCTTCTAATGCTAATTGCTGCAAAACGGAAACAGATAGAAACATACTTTTTTTTCCTGATGAAAGAAGAGACTTTAATCTTTCTTTTGATAGGTTCCATGCTTTTATAGCAATCGAACACAATATTCTGTGGGCCTTGCAAAATCAGTCAAAATCCAGTAAAACAGCCGGGAGCGAACGGGATTGCGAAATGTGAAAATGGCGGCGAGTGAATGAGTTAATTTTGACACAAAAAAAAAAAAAATCAGCACAGTCACTCTTCAATAGTCTTAACGCTCAAAATAAAACACAAAATGCTCTTTTAGTTTTAGATTCACAATTTTGAAGTATTTCCAAACCGGTGAAGTTTTGGTGAAAAACTGCTGCAAGCTAGCGCCACTTACAGGCAAGGAGGACTCACTTAACGTCTGCCATCGCTCGCTTGTATTCGTCTGCGTCACCAGTACTCGAGTACTTGAAAAAAAGGCTGGTATCGGCCCCATACCGATACCCGGTGTCGGTACTCGCCCATCCCTAATCATTATTTTTGCCAGTCAGATGTCCCTGTACAATTTTCATTTGCACTGAACTAACCAATCGAATGAAAATCGAAGTAAACGAGCAGAAACAAAAAAGTGCGACATGTACAGCCACAACACTGTGCCAGAGAAAATACCAATCGTGTACGGACTTTTGATTTTCTTCATGATTTGTGAAGTCCATCGCATTATCATTAACTGCGCAGACGTACGCATCGGGAAAAAAATGAAGCAGCAAGTACAGAACTTGTCTCACTTGAACACTCATATTGAGCCAGCTTTTCATCACCCGTTTAATGCATTCCTGTATCAAATGTTTATTTATTTTTTCCCGCCCAGATGTGTTCTTATGGTGTGCTCACATATCTTTACGTGCGTGAACTTTTTACAGGATGTTAACATATTATATGGAAAAATAAACTGTGGTCAATCATCGGCTTTCGCGTTGTTCATTACGATCGGTGACCTTCACTCAAACGGGGCTTTTCTTATTTGGACTGTCGCTGAGATGATTGAGACTAAAGAGCAGCGCTGAACATTTAAAGGGCACCCGTTCTGCTTCCAAAGTTGACGTGAGGTAAAGACACTCTTGTGGGCCGCAGCATTAGGTACGCCTGCACGGTCTGAGGAGACACAATAAAGAGACATTTTGACTGTGGACGGATAGCACGTCCGCCTCCCAGTACTGAGGACGCAAGATCGAGTCCAGGCTTCGGCCTTCCTGGGTGGAGTTTGCATGTTCTCCCCGTGCCCGCGTGGGTCTTGTTCGGGTACTCCCGTCTCCTCCCACATTCCAAAGACATGCATGGCAGGTGAATTGGACGCTCCGAATTGTCCCTAGGTGTGCTTGTGAGTGTGGATGGTTGTTCGTCTCGGTGCGCCCTGCGATTGGTTGGCAACCAGTTCAGGGTGTACCCCGCCTACTGCCCATAGCCAGCTGGGATAGGCTCCAGCACCCCTGCGACCCTGGTGAGGAGCAAGCGGTTAAGAAGATGGATCGATAGACGTGGGGTAACAGGACTGACATGGAATTATCTGATTGGCTGTTGACCAGATAAAGAGATTAAAGATTGCTGACATCACATACCTTAAGACCATTTGAAACTAGATGCTGGTTACATCAGTTCAAAACAGACACTTGACCACACACGGTCATGACCCAACGTAACCCTTGCACCCTAGTCATGACAGTAGAACCCCCCCCGGAAAAAAAAAATAAAATCTTGTTCCATTTTGTTCTGTTTACATTTCCAATGTTTAATAATGTATGTGCCAATAAATCAGAGGTGTCCAAACTACGGCCCGGGGGCCATTTGCGGCCCGCCGTCCATTTTTTTAGTGGCCCGCGACATATGCTAAAAAATGGCATTTGACTCAGTTCAAATAAAATAAAAACAAAAATGTTTGGAGATGGTCAAAGTAAGAAGGGAGCGTGTCGGAATACGGGCGCTATTAAAGGTTATTTTAGTTAACTAAAACTAACGAAAAAACACATTCAAAACAACAATTACGTTAACGAAATAAAATAAAAACAAAAATGCTTTTAAAAACAAAAACTAACTGAAATGACATTTTATGTTTACAAAACTAACTAGAACTATAATTATAGCAAAAACGTACTTTGTTTTTGTCTTTGGTGTGATTTTTAGTAGATTTATTTTGATATCAACCGGAATAATGACGTTTGAAAGTCATCTAGCAGTAACCAATCGAACTGCCATATTACAAATAAAATGGTCTATATACTGTAGTATTTTTCTAAATATGCAAAAGCACAAATAAATTATTTGTACAATTTTTAGGACTCAACACAATTTCTCTTCATAACATTATGTGGCCCTTGTATCCTTCTGATTTTCTGTATGTGGCCCTCAAATGAAAAAGTTTGGACACCCCTGCAATAAATGATAACTTTTGCTCTGAATGAGTCTGCATTTCCAGGGTGGAACCGTCCCATTGAGTTTATTAATTTAGTATCTGTCTCATAGCAACAACATGATCTCTTCAGATCTTCTCATGCTATTTCGTTTGAATACAAAAGAATGCATTTCCATGCCTGCTTTCAAACATGTTCAAATGCAAACTCGTGTCTCGCTGCTTGAAATAAAACCATAAATGGGCCGGCCAACAGCATCTGCTAATGGCTAAAGTGTTCGGATACATGATAGAATCATGCCGCTTGAGGATTTAGCGGCGCGGAGGCCAGAGCTTCAGCCGTACACGGCAGTTTGAACAGTTTAACGACACTGATGGATTGCGCGCCGCACTCACTTGGAGTGTTCCGAATGGCGTTGGCTGCGAAATTGAGGACGGGCAGAAGCAGCAGATGCTGCATTGAGACTTGTGTGCTTAAATGCATTTATGCAGAATGGCTGGTGACTCATGATACTTCAGTCAATCAGCGCTTCTGGAGCCATTCTGACTTTTAACCACAAAATGAGACAGCTCATTTTTAATCAGCTTCTGTGTGACTCATCGACGAGGTTTTTTTTTCTGTCTGCCTAAACCAGGTGATGTTGAGAAATGTTTTTACAGGTAATCAAGGGATGCCGGCGGCTGTCAAGCTGTGAACTTTACGCCATATCGAGGAATAAACTGCCGTGCCCCTTCACTCATTTACTCCCAATAACGTATAAATACGTTTTTTTAATGTTCTAAGTGTCCCAAAGACATATTTATACGTTTTTTGGGGGTTATTTTTTTGTTTTATGCTAGAGCATACAGAAGGCTTTGATGCAGCCTCTCAACTGCAAAGAACGGTTGCAGAAATGGTAGTTATTACACAAACGGCCAGCAGGTGGCAGCAGAGCAAAGGAGATCAACCAGAAAAAAAGCTCACTTACTTCAAATTTTAAATAGATTTGTGAAAACTGATGAAACTTAGCTCTCTTCTACTGCTAATTGCTGCAAAACGGAAACAGATAGAAACATACTTTTTTTTCCTGATGAAAGAAGAGACTTTAATCTTTCTTTTGATAGGTTCCATACTTTTATAGCAATAGAACACAATATTCTGTGGGTCTTGCAAAATCAGTCAAAATCCAGTAAAACAGCCGGGAGCGAACAGGATTGCGAAATGTGAAAATGGCGGCGAGTGAATGAGTTAAGCAGGCTGACGGACTGTTGCGTATGTTTACTTCTGTCACAGGTTTGAACTGAAAATGAAAGTGTCACCGCATGAGAGATTGTATTCTTGTTTGTATTGTTTATTCACTTGACATTTTATCTATATTGGTCCTTAAGGTTGCCACATTTCTGGGAAGCAGACGCAAACTATTTTCTTCCTCAGTGGAGCCGTCAAAACTGAGCCAGACACTGTAAACACTCTGAAATATAAGGGAATGTTTTCTCATTGTGCGCCATTGATTTCATCTAATGAACTCATTTTGGCGGAATTTAGGATGTCATCAAGAGAGTACTCTGCAATTCCAAGACTCATAAAAGCACGTTTTTGCACCCACCAAACTTGTACCGGGGTCAGAATAACAATTCGCAACAAACTACATGCATTTTTCAGACATCCATATATTGCATAAGACTTTCAGAGGCATACATCATGTTTTATACATACAACTGTCAAAAAGTCAAAGATATTCCTTTCTGTTGACATTTCAGTATGAAATGCACTATTAATCTTTACAGGTTAATTTAAATTGACCATTCGAAACTTTTGAATGTCCATCTGTAGGGCTTGCTCGTTTATGGAAAAAATAATAATCATGATTATTTTGGCAATAATTGAAATTGGGAATATACAAATGATTATTTATTTTTTGGTACGAAACAAGAAAATGTTAACGCATTTAAAAATATTAAAATCAATTTAAAAAAAAAAAATAGAAACACTATAATTATGTAAGTTCCCTTTGGACCAAACAGAATTTACTGTAATATATATTTATAATAATATATATTTATTTATTTATTTTGGCAAAAACTTGAAGTTGGAGTGCAGCATGTGCACTATGCAGTAGGGCTATAATTAGATAATAATAATTAATAATAATAATAATAATAATAATAATAATAATAATAGGGCTGCTCGGTTATAGAAAAATAATAAACATGTATATTTTCGCAATAATTGAAATTGCGATGATTCAAACGATCATTTATTTAAAAAAAATAAATGATCGTTTCAATAATCGCATTAAAAAAATAAAAGTAAAAAACATAAAAAAATATTAAGACAAATACATTTTTTTTAAAACACTAATTATGCAAGTTCCTTTTGGATGTAACAACATTTGTTAAATTAATTATTTTTAAATTAAAAAAAAAAAGGTGCAAATACATAAATTTAAACAACTCAAAAATTAGTATGAATCTTTTTTTACTATTTTGCTGATTTTGTGATTGTGGAGTGTAATAATTGTCATAATTTCATTGACGCTGCCAATCTGTCTCGCTGTTGCAACCCGCTGATGGCACATCATTGGCCACTTCCTGTTTAAAGCCACATATTGATGAGGCAGATGAGGCCTTGTTCTCATGATGCAATCATGCGAGCGGCGTTATGACGATGATTTTGATGTCTGGATGTTTCAACAGCAAAACTAATTGAAGGAAGAAATGTATTAATTGGTCATCGTGGAAAATCGTGCTTCAAGCTAAATATGCTTTTTTATTTTCAGGCGTGCACCATCCATGTGCGGATCCATCTATTTTCGATACTGCTTATTGGTTTCAGGGTTGCTGGGAGCTGAAACCTATCCCAAGCTGGCATCCACATCATCAAGGCAGACTTTGGCTGGCTGGCAGTCAGTCACAGTGCACATAAGAAAGACAAACAAGCATTCATACACGCAAGTCAGATCGACTCTTTGTGAAAGTGATATTTCAATTTAGGCTCAAAATCAAAGTCGGTTTCTTATTTCGGGATTGCGCTGCTGCACCTGCATGGTATGCAAGACAGCTTTGAAAGTTTTTTTTATTTCCCCTGAGAGTCACCTTTAGCATCTCACTGGCCCGACTCGACTATATTTCCAAAGTGTCTCTCAAATCACTCTCAAGGCAGCTGACCTATTTCTTGACGCCTTTCAGGATCAAAGCTATTGTCACGGTTTTTAATTGTGCCGATGAATCACGGCTCTGTTTGTCTCATTAGATGCAGCTTCCGAGATAGACTGTCCTCGAAAGGTCGATAAATGTACACCAGCAGAATGCCCAATTAGCATGCAAGTGACAAACGTTCACATTTTGACTCGCAATAAAAATATAAAAGAGCAGATTGCGGATTGCCTCCAGTTTCCCGTCATTATGGTGACCATGCGAACTACACCACGATGTGTTTACTGCACTGACCCGAATATATGACTGGTTAAACGTGTTAAAAAAAAAAGAAAAAAAAGTGACCACCCCTATGCTAACTGCCAACAAACTGTATATGTCTAACCTGTGCACATAATGGGACGTATGTGTAACAGGTTACAGTGTTCTGTTAATTTCACCAAAAACACTCATCATGATTCTGATAAAATATTAATGTTTTTCTTTTGTTTTATTACCGGTGCATGAGAGAACTTTTTATTTTTATTTTATTTTTTTTTAAACTTTGCATTTAACAATCACAGCAATAAACATCAAAACTAAGTTTCCATCTTACATACATTCACAATAATGGAAAAAAACAAAACAACAAAAAATAAAATAATAAAATAAACAACAGAAACGAAAAAAAAAACAAGGCACACAAAAAAAAATTCAATTAAGGTCAACAAAAGATAATTCACGAAGAGTTTTCAATGTAAACAAACTCTTCTTGTTACATGTCAACTTTAAGGATTCAATGTACAAATTAAAATCCACCTGAAAAATCTGAAACTTGGGGATGGATTTGGAAACTCTTGCTTTATGCAAATAAAATTTGCTGAATAAGATCATAAGATTGATCCCAAAAGCTAAAAATTTATTATCATGCATAAAATTGGTAATCACAGCCTTAAAATCAATTGTAATAACATGACCATTTTTCTCACATACGTACTTTTCAAAATCTCTCCAAAAAGTTGAAGATACAGGGCAATCATAAAATAAATGTAAAACAGTTTCAGATACATTTCCACAGAAGGTGCATGAGAGAACATGAGCTAGTGTACGCACTGTGGGTGACGGTTGCGCGATGACGTCATATTACGTGCTAGAGCCTCGTCACTCTCGCTCCGGATGTGGCCGAGGTAAGACGCACACACCGCTCTCTCCTGCTAGTCGCGACGATGAATGTTATAAAAAACTTCGTGTTGTATTAATTGGGTTGTATTATGTTATTGGGTTAGTTCCTAACGATGTTTTGCGTGTTTACTAGCTGGTGTTGTGTTCGCTATGCGACACTTTTGAGCCGTGAACCGTCGATGAATGAAGCTAATGTTGCTAACGATTGGCGCCTTTTACTGAGATTCACTTTTGACTTTTAGGAGAGCTTGCGAGGACGTCGAAGCGTACACCATGCTCATTATTGGTTCATGCGCACAGGTATGTTGTCAATTCTTTGTACATTATTTTTTTTTTGTTTGTTTCTTGACGCACTCTCGCTCCGGATGTGGCCGAGGAGAGCTTGCGAGGACGTCGAAGCGTACATCATGCTCATTGTTGCCGCTGTGGAAAATAAATGCTCAGTGAGATTGAGGCACAGTTAAGGAAAAATGGCACTCTGCATTGTTTACAATATTTCAGTCGTCCGCTAGCGCTGGGTATCGATTATAATTTCCTCGATGGATTCAATTTCGATTCACAAAAGTTCAGTTGGATTCGATTTCGATTGTTTAGTTTTTTTTCTGATTTGATTCGTTACACTTCAGTTCAATCCGATGTTGATTAATATGGAACATCAATTCTTATTAAATATCAAGGATGTGAGAATAAAACTCCACAAACATTAAATTTCAAATAAAATTTTGCGGAGGCGATACTGGTTAAATGATTTATTTATTAATGGGAGTTAACATGTTATAATCGCTTAAGTGTTACACAAACATTGACACCGGCAGGGATGAGATGAAAATGTTTTCATAATTCTAATTCAATAATTGTAAATATAAATGAAAAACATTCTGAATTGTCATAAAGTGCAATAAGTCAGGTTTTTCATAAATCTAAGAAAATACTTTTGAATTCATGTGAACATATATATATATATTTTAATTTATGGGGGAAAGAGATATTAACTCATTCAAACTCCAAAACATGTAAATATGTTTTTAATACTTTGTCCCTCAATCCCAAAAACGTTTTTACACGTTTTATTGTTTGTTTGTGGTTTTTTTTTGTTTTTTTTGTTGTTGTTTTTTAATGCAAGAGCGTACAGAAGGCTTTGATGCAGCTTCTGACATGAAGAGGTGGCTTAAAGGGCCAGCAGGTGGCAGCAGAGTATAAGAGATCACCCAGGGCCATGTTGCAACAAGCTCTTTTTGACAGTGTTTTCACCAGGAATGTGAATAATGATGAAACTTCCGTATTCTAATGCTAATTGCTGCAAAATGGAAAATGATACAAATACATTTTCCTTGATGAAAGAAGAGACTAATCTTTCTTTTGGTTGGGTCCATGTTTTGATCGCAATAGGACAATATTCTGCGGGCTTTGCAAAATCAGTCAAAGTAAAAAGTGAAGGGGGTTGCTTCAGTGAAAATGGCTGGGAGGGAATGAGTTAAAATAATTGATTCATGGTTTTATGAATCGATGTCACGCTCAAAATGGAAAATCGATTCGATATCGATTATTCGATTTTTTTTTTAAACCCAACCCGAGCATCCTCTGCATGCTCTGTAATGTGAAAGCACCCCACCAATCCACCTCATTATGTCGTCACATAATTTTACAATTTTATTAAAAAAAAAAAAAAAAAATGTTAGTTTTCTTGTTGTTGTGGTTACATTAAAATCTCAACGATAACAATAATTAAAGTAAATACTGCATCCTCAGTGCTCAGAGAGGTATTTTGGACAGAGGAAAAAGGTTGCTAGGCAATCCGTCGAGATCTAAGAAAAGGTCCGCATCAGACACGGGGAAGACAGAGAGCCGGCAGTTGCTGGGCGAATTGCGAGTTGACAATCAAAGCCGTATCACGCTGAGCCGAGAAGCAGAATGAGAGAGGCCGAGCAAAGCTCTCTCCAATCTGGCATTATACGTAGCTGCAAGTTATTGTCAACAGCGAGCAGGTGACATTTAATCCTGCCTTCCATCCCGCGCTATATATTAGCCCCTGATTGAACGTTTTGATCCAAATTTGGAGCGCGCATCTTGAAAGAGACGTCGCGGTCGGCGGAGGACACGGCACGGCTTTCATGGCATCGGCGAATGGCAAATAAGCAGACGAGGCTCTGCTCGCGTTCTGTGCGGGACGTGAGAAGGAGATGGCCTGATTGGCTCGTGACACACGCTGAGATGGAGTGACTGGCCTCGTCCCCTCGATGAAACATCCCGACTGAATGATGGATGTCGACGTAACGGCACGCACGCTTGACCACAGACTCCCACCAGTGAATATGGCTACCTTTCAGCTCAACTCTCAATACACAGGTGTGGCTGTGTGCCCCCGAGGAGCATGTGCCATGAGAGGGGGAGGGAGGGGGATGAGAGGGGGGGACTGGCTGTCACGACCCCGCAGCGGCAGCCCCACCACATCTCTGCCAAGGCGCAGTTTACTCTGACAGCACTGTCCTTGCATCCCAATGAGCTGCGTGCAAGAGATGGCTAATGTTACAGCCTCTTGTCTCGTATCCTGGGAGATGAGCTCAATTAAGTCAACATAAGCGCCATTAATGGGAATCAAAAGAGAAACAGACCTTTTGTTCAGCGGTGTCGATAATGACACTCAGATGTCTCGAGTCAATGTGACTGATAAATTTAACTAAAAGGATGTTTTTCCTGTTAGAGCTGTCAAAATTAATCGATTAATCATTGGTTGTTCCATACTTGACCTATCGCATTGCAGTGTGGGGGTGTGCCTGCAATACCTACAATGAACCCATTTTTTTTTTCTTTTCTTTTTTTTCTTTTTTTTTTTTTAACAGAAACCTGCTATTCTCGTCGTGTTTGGGAGTGGATACAGAGACCACACTAATCCAATATTTATACAACTAAAAATTTTTAAATACTGTATTTTCCGCACTATAAGGTGCACCTTCAATGAATGAGATATTTTAAAACTTTTCCCATATATAAGGCACTACAGTAGAGGCTGGGGTTACGTTATGCATCCATTAGATGGTGCTGCGCTAAAGGGAACGTCAACAAAACAGATAGGTCAGTCAAACTTTATTAATAGATTACAAACCAGCTTTCTGACAACTCCATTCACTCCCAAAATGAATAAACAGCTATTTTATTATTTTCTCTGAGGTAAAGTATTAGTATTAGCTAGCGATCCAAGATGGCGGGATCTTCTGCGCCCCCAGGCTGTGGTTTGGACACCACTGCATTCGGGACATGGGGGCTACGTGCACTCATGTTCCCTTTCAACTGGGTACATTTAGAAACATCATTCGAAAAACAATATGTAATAGTTCATTCAAAGATGAAAATAGAATATATATTTTTTTAATTAATCTTCCTGTCTTGTAATCAGTGCATGCCTGCACATACAGAAAATAAAATGAAGCACTGAAATGATAAACATGGTAAGGCTTTCAGATACCCCCCCCCCACATAAGGTGTCATTTGCTGTTCAATTACATTGTGCATGATAATGTTTGGCCTCGTCGTACTTGTATTACATTTGAATTATTTACTTACTTCATTAATCGATTGCTGTCGCTGCTGTGTTGACATGAGCCACACAATTCATTTATTTGAAAAGATTGTTCTTTTTAATTGCACTTTTTCTTCCGCCAACGCCAGCCCGGCGCGGGAATTCGTTGTCCTTTAAGACTGTTAAATGTTTGTTTTCTCATCTGTCTTTGCTGGAGTGTGCCGCTTGTTTCGAAGACCCAGGGGCAGTATGTGTGCGCGGCTGTAAAAACTGATTTATGAAATAGTTTTCTTCGCAGCAGCTCCAAAATATCCAACGCGACGCCGTATAGTAAGAATCTGTCTGACGGCACATCATAATAATGAACTGGCAAACCCAAACGCGTTCTTTCACCACATGCATTATTATTGATTTAAAATTGTTTGTTGGTGATTAAGCAATGAGAAACATCTTGAATGGGAGTCAAGGGTACACTTGCTCTTGATTACATTTTGGTGTCTGATTCTCCATCTTTTCTTAAGCACAGCGGAGAACATGAAAACGCCACACAATCGCCAACAACTTCAAATGATATCATAATGTATGGTAGCACAGCGGGTGAAGTTTTTAAGACTTCTGCCTGACATTCTTTTAGGCTCGAGGTTTTCATCTCAGTGACGCTTGCATGTTCTTCCCTCATTTCCGCTCATAAGATATCCGAATAGCTGAATATTCAATAGCTGCAGACCTAATTAAAAGTGCAATATTAAGCAACGACAAAGATAAAACGTTATAAAGACATTTAAAAGCAAAGAAAACAAAAAGCAGCTTACTAAAATAACTAAAACAGCATATAATATAAAAAGATTTCGATAAAAACATGATTTAAAAATGATTTTTTTTGACAATATTATTAGTAAACAACCAGCTTGTTTCTATTTTATTAAAGAATAAAAGATGATCATTTTAAGGTTTTAGTGAACATACTCTATTTTAGCTTATTATGTGTGAAAATTAACTAACTTTAGGATTTACAAACTAAGTAAGAAATAAAAAACAAATATTCTTAAAACAAGATTAATAATCTTAGAAATTCTGCTCTTGTATAGTAAATAATTCTCATAACAAAATAAATGAGACTTTATGGCTTGATATGAGTGTTTAAGTCTAGGTTAGATAGCTTACATTTGCAGTGCAACGTCCATTTTCACGTGTAAGCCAAGTCCATTGTGCAAGGAGGGAAGAATAAACGAAATAAAAAAAATCCTGCTCAGGAAGAGGAAGAAAATCTTTTGTCTGTTGCATTGTATAATCTATTAGGATGTTCCCACACAAGCTGCACTCTCACACCTGCCAGCTTCGGAGCTCACCCACACAATATGTGCATTTGTCTGTCTGCCCCGACTAACAGCTCAACAGCTTACGTGGCGGGCTGCGACTCTGCCTCCACGGCCACCGAGACCTGTGCGCATCCATCATAATTATGTACTGCAGCGACTGAAATAGCAGCTCTTCGTTTCTTGGAGAGGAACGTCGCATCATTCCCTCTCAATAATATTCCACAGTTGCGGCGGAATACGTCGAAAACTCATCTGTGGCGAATGTGTTTTTTTCTTGTTACCCGTGCGGGAGAGGTCACCTTTCCTCCGACAATTTTTGCTCATCTTCGGTGGGGGGATTTCAAGCTGGGCTTCCCTGCCGCCGCCAGCACCATGTCCACTTTTCTCAATTGCATCGGAGACTCAGTTAACCTACAGGCGGCCTGCACACAAATCTCGCAGCCTCTCAGAAGGTGTAAAGTTTACAATTTTGTGAAAATTGTCAGCAACCTTCGATTAAAGTCCACTTTAACTCAATTCCAGACAGATTTCTGTGAAAAGTGTACTCCATCAACCAAACATTCTGGTGTTTCATGATTACGTGTCAACCTTAGGTTAGCTTAGCAATTAGCATGGCTTCTCTGTTTTCTGTTAATTACTACTGAGTACTCCCATACAGCCCAATACAAACCCCATACAAACAGACAGTTAACACAACAATCCTAGTGAATCATCAGGACAAGCTAGTGGCGCAACATGTGGAAGGCATGCCAATGCCAGGGGGGTTTGCACAGGCTGCAGACGTACCATTAGCAGTTTAGCCGCTACTAAGTAGCCGTGCAGCCACCAGACCAAAGCAGCAATCGATTCTGTCATCTTTTGATCACCACAACCCGTGTAAATTGTGAAAGATTGCCGGTCTGCGAAAACGTGTTTGAACCAGTCCGCGGCGCAAAAAAAAAAGGTTGGGGTTGGGTCTTTGAGCCATGTAAACTATTATCATTGAATGAGAAATGTCCGCCGCCCTAACCTGTAATTTAAAAAAAAAAGAAAAAAGAAAAACAATTCGGGGTCACCCAAAGGGTTAGCGGCGGCACTGGACATGGGAGTGACTCCGCAACACGTTTAGCCACACTAGTAGAGCGCTGAAGCTGGTTGCTAGCTAGCTAGCTGGTGTGGGGTAAGTAGTACCGAGCTTGCCTCGACCTCCAACTTTCCTCGTGTATGTGACTTAAGTACACTGTGGCATATTAACCTACTATACATGTGTCCTGCTTCTTTTATCAGAAAAAGGTAAACAAAATAAAATAAAATGAAAATCTGTGACTGAATTTTGCTATTTAACTCATTCACTCCCAGCCATTTTTATGTTCTATTGCTATAAAAACATGGAACCTACCAAAAGAAAAACGTGTCTCTTCTTTCATCAGGGAGAAGAAGAAGAAAAAAAAAAAAAAAAAAGTACGGTATATTTTTTTTCTGTTTTTATGTTTTGTAGCATTTAGCATTAGAATTAGCTAAGTTTCATCATTATTCACAAACCTGTTAAATACTGGGGAAAACAGCTTGCTGCAAAATGGACCTGGTTGATCTCTTATACTTTTTGCTGCCACCTGCTGGCTGTTTTTTTTGTTTGTTTGTTTTTTGTAATAACTACCATCGCGTTAAGCGACCACTTCAGGTTAGAAACTGCATCAAAGCCTTCAAACAAAAAATCTAGCAAACAAAAACCTAAAAAAAAACGTATAAATACGTTTTTGGGAGTGAATGAGTTAATTTGTTTAATGAGGCAAAAAAAAATGCTAATTTGGACTCACAAAATGTGATTCAAAACCACTTGTTTAAGACTTGCAGGGTAAAATGCAAAAGAATCTGTAATTGTTTCTCCCTGAAGATGGGATTATTGTCCCTTTAATTTTCCTCTGATCCCTTTTCCTATTTCGACAAGGGCCACATAATTGTTGCACGAGACTCATGATTTTCAGACTGCCCGGCATCTTCCAGGATAATGTGCACAATGTTACCCTTGAGGCAACCTTCTGACATCGAAGGAAATGTAACGGGAAAGGAAAGAGGAGAAATCGTAACCATAAATCATAAACTTTTTTTTAACTCCTTGGAAGGAGGAAGGCTGGATGAAACTCGGGGGAGATTAAGTGAGATTAAAAATGCTTAATACCTGGCAGGCTCATCATTGGGCAGCTTTCCATGAAGCAGTGACACGAAAGGTGACTTTGAGACGAAAAGTCGAGCTTGTGACACCCTGTCATGTGGGCGTGGGGCTTTTCTGCCCCATTCAGCATGAAAACACAAGGGGAAGAACCATTTTAAACTGTTTGTGTTTTTTTGTTGCTACTTTTAGGAAATATGGATCTGATTTTATTTTTTTATTTTTCTGTTTTTTGTTGTAGTTTTTTTTTTTTTTTTTTTTACATAAAAAATGATTCCGTTTAAAGGTGTGCTTCATGATGTGCATACTGTCATGTGGCCCATATCGTAATTTAGAAACACTACAATACAACAATAGTTTTGAAATGGTTAAATCAGGTGTGATTGTACATTGTGTGAGCGTGTTTTTCCACTCCGCAGCATAACCTCAAGCAACAGATTTAAATAGGAGGTGAACTTTAGTGTATTGTTCACAAATCATAAATGTATTGCGTAGAGTTCAGCCTCTTTACCTCATCTCAAGAGTCTTTTAACCAGAACGCGAGGCTATTATTTAACATCTATTCATAATTTTGCCATACTATTAATCATACTTACCCCACGATGGTTCCTTATAGTCAAAAGAAATAAATCTCCCCCAAATGATGTCATTAATCCAGCAGAGAAGCAGTCTAGCACATACATCTAAATACATGAACTGAATTAAAGTGCAGTCGTTCCCTGTTGTCTGGCTCCTTTTCCCATCAACATGTTTGTTGATCGCATTTCTTAAGGCAGGTGTGTCCAAACTACGGCCCGGGGGCCATTTGTGGCCCGCCATCTATTTTTTTGCGGCCCTTAGCATATACAAAAAATTACTTTTGACACAGCCTGTTTTCCTGGATACACAAAAACTATTTAAATCTAAAATAGAAATATTTCTTTTTGTAATTTCATGAATTAAGTCAGTGATTTCCGTTCCAGAAGCAAAACTGTTTTCCTCCATGTTCCGCTGTCTGTGTCAAGAAGGTCTAATTTGTGGACACATCATATAAGTGATTAACTAAGATGCTCAAGTGATTTAAAATTTGTCATTTTATGACCAACTACTCTTAAAACTGTCCTGTTTAAAAATAACTAGCGACTTATTAGTTTTAGCATGTTTAATAAAGTCAGACAATTTCAAAATGGCCCTAGCATCCTTTGATTATTCTGTATGCGGCCCTCAAATGAAAAAGTTTGGACACCCCTGTCTTTATGGTAGCCATCATTTATTTTGTATATTCGATGCATTTGAATAAATCAGCAGTTGTAGTTTAAAAGTAGTTGCAGAAATGTAAGCTCAGTGTTTCATTGACTTGGACAAAGCTCATCCATGTTCAATTTCCTTCTCAATAATGTGCCCTTGAATCGAATTGGCTTGTTGAATTGAAAAGATAGGAAACCATTTTGGAGTGTGATGAAATTATAGTTGGTACACTGGGACCAAAGTCCATGCGCGCTTCTAAATGATTTCAGGGAGTAGGAAAAATCAATATCTCTCTTTTTTTTTTTTTTTTTTTAACCCCCCGGGCATTTCTGCCAACTTGATGGAGGCGCTTGACTACAGGTGGCGGGAGAGCAGGATCAAGTCGGGAATCAATCAGTTTCCAAATATTTCATCTGAAAGGGGGAAATGCAGGCCACTGAAGGGAGAATGAGTCAACTTGAAATGGTTCGATCGTGGGGGGGAAATGTGCGCCATCTTGTTTGTGATGTAATAGAAAGATGAAAATGTAAGACTTTGGAATTTGGAGTGTGCAAGTCTTTTATGTTGTGGATTGTTTCAGTTAAAAATGTCTCAATTAAGCCTTTTTAAGATGATGAAATGTTAGTCATGCTTAATATACTGGTACGGTTGGTATTAGGATTGAAATGAAGTGTTGTTGTTTTTTTTTCCCGTGTTGCAAAAGACAAGAGAGATTTCTTTTATTTTAGTTTTGTTGGATCTGCAGCCACGTCAAACCTTTCATTTAATTTCCCTCATCACTGCATGTGACCTCCGCACTTTTAGGGGAACACTATAGGCTACTTGTAAAACATCTCAATGCTGCCTTTGACGTCTTCCTATTTTAGAAAGAAGGATTTCTTTTATTTCATGCCAATTGTCTATTTTAGCACACACACACGCACATCTAAAATTCAATCATCTTCGAGGTAATTATCAGCATGCTGTGCAACTTTTTCCCAACAAAAACACAGAACTACAGCATAGACTTGTACAAACAGTTTGAGTGTATTTATAGTCACAACAAACAATAATCTATCAGAGGCGCTCCAGTGGCAGGACTGGCTGTTTATTTAAAAGGAAACAAAACACAAATTGAATGAGAATTAGTATAAATTGGTGCCTGAAATAACAGAAATGATAACTATCGAAGAGATGCGTTAAGTGTGATGACTGTAATGACGATGATTTCCAAACTATAATTCAAACAAAACTCTAAATCTAAAAGTCTGATACGGCACCCAATTTGTACTGCACTATGTCAACAGCCACTAAATGATGCGACGAGAAGCTCAAATTGCATGAACAAAATGGCTGTTTTTGGAAAAGGATAATGAGTCCTGCTTGTATTTGTGCAACGACATAATCGACCCATTACCGTTGCTTCCCACGTGAGCTTATCCATTCAGTGGTGTTGCACTTATGACTACTTGTGTCCACAAAACATGTGGCAGAGAAGATGTCTGAGATAATTCTCCAATTAGCTTTTCTTGAAAATTACATTTAATTTTCAACATCGTTGTGAAAGAGTGCACGTTGCGTGCACTTAAAAATTGACTGTTGACATTTTCATGTTAGTCCTTCCTTACCCGCAGTGTCAGTTCTAAGGAGGCTGGGGGGGCAAGCACTCTTTGCCTGTAATATTATTATTATCATCATCCTCATCATCATCATCATCATCATCATCATTATTATTATTATTATTATTATTAAAACGGCAGACGAATAGCAACTGGGCATATTATTTAGGCATGCATTCATGCAAGCTATTGTGATTTTTTATTACTCCAGATGTCTCATCCTCATACATTAGTGCGAACATTGCACCAGTATAATCACTATAATAGAGACAGGCCATAAAAAATAATAAGCGCAAACAAGTGCAATACATTATTTTTAGACATAGGCTTTGCGATTCCAATATTTACATGCCTACCAAAACAAGAATCATATGAGCCGGTGATTTCCAACCAGGATGCTGTGGCACTCTTGTGAAATGATCCATTTTCACTTCATTAGTTAAAAAAAAAAAAAAATTCAATTACAAATAGGGATGTCACGATAAGGGCAATATCGTGATATTGTGATATTAAAACTGCCACAAAATCGTCGTCGTCATGTTCACAATATTTAAAGGGAACACATTTGTGAAAAAAAAAAAAAAAGTCAGGTTGATTTCCATTTGTGCAGTTCTAGTAGCGAGTTTATTGCCTCAATAAAGGTTGGGAAACTGATCTGAGCTACATGAGGGTGTTGACACGTTTAAACTGACAGTAACATTGACATAGAATAGCAGCCTTCGAATCGAGTAATGCTTTAAAAGCCATACATCTGCTCACCTTTGAATAGCAGGGAACGATAATCTAACACCTGCTGCTGGCTTTTGCTCAGCTGCGCTACTCGATGATTCTCACTGAGTGGCACACTAATATCCTCATCCAGAACACTAGCGCATGCATAAAATGTCAGCGTGAATCCCAACATGCGGAACTAATGTTCATGGAGAGTCTCTTTCATTTTATTGAATTACTTCCCATCCATGAAATAACTATTAAGTACATTAAGGGAGGGGGGGGGGACTTGAAAACAGCGTGAAAACATTTCTCACTCGTGAAGCTTCAGATGTGTCGATCCTGCTTTTTTAGAGGCCAGAAATTAATAACATGTTTCCAAGGCAATCCCGTTAGCGCCATCTAATCCGGCTCAGACTGAGAGACTTGAAGGCTGGTCTCGGAGGCAGTCCAAGGATTACCCATGAGCATCAATCATAAGACAACATTTGTCTCTTTTGGCTGGAGACTGCAGAAAAAAACATATACCCCTCCAGCCAATCGCAGCCAATGCATGGATTTTTTTTTCTTCACTCACTCATTCACACACGTAAGCTTCTGTGAATGAGTGAGTGAAAAAAAAATAAAAATAATGCTTTCAAATTGCCGCAGGAGTGACGTCGCGTTTGCCCGGCCCCGTTTGCAACCCCCCACCCCCCCGCACTCTCTTGGGCTTCTAGACCTCTTGATGGCGCCATAGAGTAAATGAAGCACCATGAAGCTTTGCTACATGTGCAAACCAATTGGCTGCAAAGCTTCATTGCTTCATGAGGCTTCATTTGGTCATCACTACCAGTCATCCACCATTGCCGCCCTACTACCGGATATGTGTGGGTAAAAATATTGATTCATCAATGCATTGCAATATTCAATATTGATTCAGCAAATCCTGTCAATCAATTCAAGCTCCTGGCCAGTGAGGGGCGCTTTACTTGTGAGTCAGCTTGTATGGATGCAACTTTGCGACTTAAGGCCATCAAATGTAAGATGCAGCAGATAACATTACTTTCGCCCTCTCATCCACTTAACAGGGCACATCGACGTGCAGAATGCATTAAAGTTAATTGAGCATTTTTTGCCTTGTGCGCTGTATTAATTGAAAAGCCATCACGCCAAGACATGCACCAAATGACCACATTAAATGTCAACTTTATATCTGACATCCTTTCCAGAAGGAGAAGTGCTTGACAAGGTCTTGGTGCACTCTTACAAATCAGCAGACAAGCACTAAGCTTGTGTAGGTGGCTGCGTCTAAAGTCCAACAAGGAGTTGCTGTCACCGGTCCGAATTGCTGCTGAATGGATTTTCCTTGATGACGTATTTATTTATTTATTGGAACAAATTCTGAAAATATGTTTGTGGACCCTTGTTAACAGGAAGGAAATAGAGGAGACAAAGAGTGTAGCAGAAGATGAGGCACTTTTAAAATTCTCTCCCATCAATCCCCCCTTAATCTACAAAATGAACCAGAAGCATCCCATTAATGAGATAAAACAAGGAATTTGCACTTCCTGCACCTCTGTGTTTACCTGAAACTCGCCTCCATATTTGGCATCTGCCAGGCAATCATTCACACTGAGTAACTCTAATGTAGTTATGACAACAACAAAAAAAAGCAGGGGATAAGCTTTAAAATCAGCAAACATTGAGGAAGAGGCATCACAAAGACAAGTACCATATGAGCAGAAAGAGTAAACACATTTGGCGACCCGCTGTCGACTGAAGATGACATCACACGTGCTCAGGAAACAGCCAATCATGGCTCAGTTTGCTAATGTCACATGATCAAACCCAGAAAACGCCCGTGATGTCAATTATAGTCGACAGCAAGCGGCAAAATGTGTTTTTAAAAATATTAATTGTACATGAAAGATAGTGAAGTTATCAAATTAAATTTTGACAAAATATTATTTTTTTTACTGCTGAAACTGGCTATCCCTTTAAAATTCTTTTGAAAAATAGTCTGATGACAAACAACTAATCACTTGTTGCTAACGCAAGCTAGTGCCGTATAATACAATTTTTATCTATGATGGCATCCATAATTAATTCCATCATCTGAACCGCTTATAATTAGTGATAATTTAACGTATTAATTTAAACGTATTACCAGCAATTGAAAATGATTCAAATGTTGTTGTGTTGCTGAATATTTACCAACTTTGTCTGGTTTTCTTTATAAATACAGCTGGCAGAAATGGCAGATACATGTCACACTCACTTGGGAGAATGGAAAGACTTCAAACTGGCAGGCCCCTGCGTGAGAAGATGCAATGTTTTAAAAGCATTTTTTTCCCCCTATAAATACTTTGTAGATATAAGTAAACAGCAGCATCAGGTAAAGAAGACGTGCACATTTAAACTATAACAAAAAGTGTTTACATCTTGGGTTTATTTCCCCTTTAACAAGATGGTACTACAACATGATTTACAAAAAAAAGCAATCAACGCTGTCTCACTTCACAATACCGACCGGTCCTCTTGCTAGAAGCTTGGGAACCACTTTTTCGGAAGGCCTGAAGGAGGGGAGCTGCGTCTATTCTTTCTATGTCAACAACAGTGTGTTATGCCGCAGGGGATTTTCAGGCAGTTCTATCTTGTCTAGTGAATCCATCCAGTGCAAATTCGTCAGTCTGCTTTGGGGCTGACGAACCGGACAACGGCACACCACAGCAAACATTTAAGACAGCATAGTAAAAAAAATACAAAATAAATATCATTGCTGCTCAGTGTCCATAAGCGCCCAGACTTCAAGAGCTTGGGAGGGGGGGAATTGGGGATTCCGAACACGGGAGCAGTTTGTGTACTTGTGTGTCACCCACATCGTAAATAACACCCAAAAAAAAATAATTGGTGATGCAACTATTACCGTGATTTGTTCACCAAGCTATTACACTGATTCACATCACAAGGGACTCGACGCCAGAGGCACCGAGCAGCATGCCCTATTTCTTTCTAGTGTTTTATAATTAATACAGAGCGGTGATTCGATTGCATAATTAGTATGAATGAATTTGCCTTGCGTCACAGATGGCTACCAGTGATGGCGTGGACAGCGTGTGAGGCAACTTGCGTCCTCCCCACCCCTGCATGCTGCATGCTTGTTTCCTTATAGAAAACAGTCACTCTCAACTGGTGGGTCGGGACCCAAAAGTTGGCCGCGGAGTAATTTGGTGGCCACAGTATTAAAACTCTGCTTTTCGCAGATGATGTGGAACTGTTTTTTTAGCATTCCTCAACTTTCCCATTCTTTTGTTGTCCCAGTCGTACCTTTTTTTGGAACGTGTTGCAGGCATCAAATTGAAATTCAAAATATTTGCTAAAAAAAACAAAAAAAAAACAAAACAATAAAGTATATCAATTTGAACGATGTCTTCGGACCTTGGCAATTTGCAAATGACACAATATCCCAACTTCATTTGGGTTTGTTTTGTATCACAAACTCAGCTCAGGCACCGCTTCATTGAGACTACTGATGCAATCAAATATTTTTCAGGTTTTGAAAGCTGCACTTGAAAAGTTTATGTCACCGATAGATCAAATGGCTCTGAAAGGGGGGGGGAATCTCAGCTTCATAGTGGGTTTTATTGTTACGGTTTACTCATTCCCGATGCTCCCATCAACATTGTTTTCAGCGGTTTTATTTTCAAAAAAAAAAAAAAGAAAAGAAAAATCCATACAGTATTAAAAAAATAAAAATAAAAAAGACTGGCAAAGACTCAACAAAGTGGTATAAACATAATGCTCTCGAGTCAAGTGCAGTCCAAATTAGAGTTCAATAAATAAATAAAACAAATATGTGTTACTAGTGCTTCCTAAATAGTTATAAAAATGATCAACATAGATTTTGAGGGTAGCATGTTTGCGTTTGAATCTCGACTCAGGCCTTCCTGCATGAATTTCCTCCGGGCGTTTTCCGGCTTCCTCCCACATTTCAAAGACATGCATGGAAGGTTCATTGAAGATTCAAAATTTTTCATTAATGTGAATAGCCATGAGTGACTGTGAATGGTTGTTTGTTTATAGACAATATGCCTTGCGATTGGCTGGAGACCAAATGGGTGTCACCCAAATCTTGCTGGAATTGGCCACAGGTCACCTATGATCCTAAATTGGGCAGGCTATGGAAACGGAATGGATGGATGTTTTGATTTTTTATATTCCTATAACAAACGGGTCATTGCATTTTTAGCCAACTGGTCTGTATATGTGTTGATAAGGATAAGGATACCATTTTGGCTTCACACAAATAAAAAAATGCTGAGGCCAAGAGAAACGCTGAGGCTCACAGAAAATGTTGAGATTGTAATCCGGTTATATCAGGCACTCTGCGCTAATAAATGAAATCATCTGCTGCAACTGGCAGGTTGCCAAGTTGACATAAATAAATTAAGCAACAGATTTACTCCAACCTCCTTCGGTGATTGCACCTGGTCTCCCTGAGCGGAAATCAGCTTCATTCCACTGATAAAGAGCTCAAAATAAATTGCATTTAGACTAACTTCATTTCAGCCATGTCCATGTATTTATTTGTATATTAGTACATTGATCAAATGAAGACTTATTACCTCTTTACATTAGCCCTGTGTGGATTTGTAAATGAATGGCTGAAATTAGCAAGGACTAATAAAAAAGTAAATTGTAAAAAAAAAATAAAAAATTGTACCTCTAGAAAAAAAACAAAAAAAAGTATAAATTTGTACCTGTAAAAAAATGTACCAGGTAAAAAAGAAAATGAATGTAAAAAAAATTGTACCTGTAAAAAAGAAAATGTGTACTACTAAAAAAAAAAAAGAATGTAAAATAAATTGTACCAGGTAAAAAAGAAAATATGTACTAAAAAAAAAAGAAAAAAATGAATGTAAAAAAATATTGTACCAGGTAAAAAAGAAAATGTGTACTAAAAAAAATGAATGTAAAAAAAAAAAAATTGTACCTGTAAAAAAGATATGTGTACTAAAAAAATGTACCTGTAGAAAAAAAATATATATATATACATACCTGTAGAAAGTTTGTATCTGTAAAAGTCATGATTTGTACAAATAATTTTATGTAAATATCAACTTTAACAGTGAAATCCAACCTACGTCAAAATTTGGGTTACATCGCCAGCGCAGGAACGGAACTCGTTCGTAACTCGAGGACTCCCTGTATACACTAAATAAAAGTATTAGAATTCAAAATAATGAGCAAGGCCATTGTTTTGATTTCCTGCCAACACGATTCTTGGATACATATTGTTTATTGTGGCACGCTGTTAAGATGTTCATACAGCCTTGCACACGCAAACTCGTACTCACACTCGTCAGTTATCAAAGAGGGAGTACATAACAATGTCTGGAAGAGTTAATGAGCTTGATCTTCAAGGTAGCTGCCTGTTTGAGCAGGAAGCGGTCGTAGTGTGGATGGATGGTGTTGTTTGATCGCTTGTTATCCAGGTGTGTTACTCCAAGGTCGCCGTGTTATTGCATCTAGTCGAAATGTGTTTAGTCAAAACCAGAAACATTTCACCTTTGAATTCATTCAAGTTTGACAGCGACGCTTCCCCTCAGCAAGACCATTAAAGGGTTGAAAATTCCTTGTAAACAATGAAGTTTACATTTCTACATTGAGTCATAGTGTTTAATAATTAGATTAAATCCAGCCATTTTAAAAACCCACAGTTAATTTCAGTAAGATGCAAAAAAAAAAAAGTTCTATCACATTAACGTACATTCTTTTATAAATATATGTGTATATATATATATATATATATATATATATATATATATATATATATATATATATATAATCGTAGATCTAGTAATTTGTAATTATATTACATTGCTGCAGCCTAAAAAAAAATCGATTCGGCAATATATCGCGATATTACAGGACGCAATTCTCGAATCGATTCAATAGGTGGCAGAATCGATTTTTAAATATCCATTTTTGATGGAAAAATATTCAACAAAACGTCTTACTTATGGTTGGTTAGAGTTCACACCTTAAGCATGGAAAAATGTTATACTAATGGAACATTAAACCTTAATATTTTATTTCAATGCTGTTCAAATATGAAACTGTCTCACAGTTATAAGGCTGAAGTTTGAGATAAATAGTCTTACAGTGTACAAGATTACTAATGAGTATTTTCTAAATTTGAGTAAAAAAAAAAAAATCGCAACAATCGACGAATAAATCCGTATCGGGATTAATCGGTATCGAATCGAATCGTGACCTATGAATCGTGATACGAATCGAATCGTCAGGTACGAGGCAATTCACACCCCTACTGTACATGAAGAATTATATCACATGCTTATCAGGAAAATCATTATACATCCTTCAGTAAACTTCATTTAAAATGAGAACTTTATTGAGAAACGGATGATTCCAATTAATGGCCCAGAAATGAAAGCTCTTTCATCAAATGTGTGAAACGACTGTGCCGCGTCATTCCCTTCATGCAGACGGATGAGTCTTTTTCTGTATCAAGCTCAGATTAATGCTCATCTGCACGCTTGTCTTTCACTCTTTCATCGGATCATTTAGCGCAGGCGAAGATAAACATGACCGAAATAGCAGAGGAAACATTTGAGATGGATGTTTGTGTGCTTGGAACGTGAACTTAATTACAAGTGTAAACACTTTTTTTCTTCTTTGTCCTACCATCCACAACTGCAGCAAACATGAAGTAATGATCCCAAATGTATTACATTTTAATTATGTTATTACCGCATGCGAGTACAATTAGTTAATCTGAAGGAGTTGATGATTTCTAATGCCCTCGTTCTGTTTAATAGCAGGATTCTGAGGCTGCAGGAAAAAACACCTTGTATCAGGGGGATGACATTTAAAAGCATAAGCTATTTATAACGGTGATTGTGTGAGCAATTTACCTGAAAAGCCAATGTACTTAGCATAAATTTTGCATGGAATGCTGAACTAAAATATTCTCACATGAAAGATGAGCAAGCGAGTCTGATCAGCCGTTACTTAACTCATTCACTCGCCGCCATTTTCACATTTCGCAGTCCCGTTCGCTCCCGGCTGTTTTACTGGATTTTGACTGATTTTGCAAGGCCCACACAATATTGTGTTCTATTGCTATAAAAACATATAAAAACCTATCAAAAGAAAGACTAAAGTCTCTTCTTTCATCAGGAAAAAAAAAGTAAGTTTCTATCTTGTTTCCGTTTTGCAGCAATTAGCATTAGAAGAGAGCTAAGTTTCATCAGTTTTCACAAATGTATTCAAAATTGTAAGTAATTGAGCTTTTTTCCTACATGGCCCGAGTTAATCGCCTTTGCTCTGCTGCCACCTGCTGGCCATTTGTGTAATAACTACCATTTCTGCAACCACTCTTTGCAGTTGAGAGGCTGCATCAAAGCCTTCTGTATGCTCTAGTATAAAAACAAACAAACAAACAAAAACGTATAAATATGTCTTTGGGACAATTACAACATTTAAAAAAAACATATTTACACGTTATTGGGAACAAATTAGTTAATTTTCAAGCCATAGTGCTATTTTCTTTTTTGAAACCATGAAATATGAAATCAGTCACAAATTAATTTAAGGCCTTGTAATTTTGTAACCATCAACATTCCTGCAGAGGTTTTAGTCAGGATGTGCCGTTTTATCACCTTCTGTGATGTCATAAAGCCATTTGCTTGTTGTGACCAAGTGATGTATGGCTTTCGTGATACCTATCCTGTGACATCAAATACCTTTGACAGGTTCAAGCTTGTCGGGATACCTCAATGACATCCAATGGGTCAACGTGAAATTGGACAGGTGAAACAGTATGTCATCCTGACATAAGGACAATGGGAACAGGATGAGCATTCATAGGAAGGAAAATTGGATTCCGGTGCACCTATTTTAGCAGAGAGGAAGTCGCATTTGGGGGGAAATAAAATGTGCCTGTTCACTTGGTTATTTACTTACAGGAGTTCATTTTGTTTGTGGAACTGAATAACAGGTCAATGTGGTGAATGAGTTAAAGGGTTATGGTAAAGGGATTCAATTTTCAACCTACTGCATATACAGGACACATATTGAAATTGTAATTTTCTAATTTCAGGATTTCGCATACTAGAATGTAAAAATATTAAAGCATGTGAGGTTGTCTTGACAATCATGAAATGCTTTCATGCAGACTGTCTCGAATTCAGTGAGCGCTTGACGCATTACTATATTGAATAGGATGAGCAATAGAAAAGAGAATTCATATTTATATACTCACAGGGCTTCGATTTCCAACTCTTATGGAAATAAATAAATAAATGGGACATATTGGGTGGAGTGGATTACTTTTTAACTCTTTGACTGCCAGGCGTTATAAAAACAAAACAAAAAAATCCACAGTGCCAGCCGCTTTTGAGCATTTTAACTCATCTTTCAAGGCAAAAAGAATATTGTTTGCCTTTACTACATATACAATGTGGCTACTCAATGAAAGATCGCATTCCATTCATTGGAATTTTACTAATCACCATGAAACGTCTTTGGCAGTCAAAGAGTTAATGGGTGTTATGCCTGTGTTTTGGGCTGGATCACTAGGTCATGTGACTGACACTTGGCTAGGAGGTG
The DNA here is from genome assembly GCF_051991245.1 of Festucalex cinctus. NCBI lineage: Eukaryota > Metazoa > Chordata > Actinopteri > Syngnathiformes > Syngnathidae > Festucalex > Festucalex cinctus. Next base: position 30,110,937 of record NC_135415.1, on the reverse strand, counting down.
AGAAACTTGACCAGACATCCAAAAACTTGACCAGACGTCGAGAAACTTGACCAAATGTTGAGAAACTACTAACACAGCTTCGCACCCTTGACTGGACTGGATTAGAAAATGCTTCCACAACGCGTAAACAAATACAACTCACTAAATACAACAAATACTAATGAGACATTAACGAGACACACGTGGGAAACACAGCAGGCAGAGGGCACTAATTAGCAACACATACGGGGGAGGGGAGACACACACAGGTGAACGAGGTTAACTATGACGAGACTAGGGGAGACAAAACCGGACAAAAATACAACATAAACACCCAAAACCCAACCCCCCAAACCGAAACACGACATTATTTTATAGTTGCTATATCCCTTGTAGTTGATGAAGTTGCCAATTGCAACGTTCCTTGCAGTGATGACGTCAATTGCTATCAGTGGCAGAGCCTTCAAGGCCTACTATGAAGGCCTTAACATCAAAAGCCCTGAACCAGAACTTAAAACTGTGTAGACAAATATTGTCTAAATGTATTTCCAAGAGGCTTTTGTTTTCATTTCATAGCGTGTGTCTAATGTCTTGGCTGCTCAAAGCCAAACGTGTCAATTGTGTTTGAGGTTGCTTCCACACATCCAGTCCTGCTCTCTCAATCAAAGTTTCTCACTCATGACAGGAAAGGTTTTTCTGTCAAGCCTTTTCTTCGAGGCCATCTGAATCCAGCCCTGCTAAAGTCTCTTTCCCAGCTCCCGTGTCTTGTCTGTATTTGGGTCTTTAATTGTGCAACTCACGTGACATCAAATGTGAAATTAATTATTTTTTTTATTTTTTTTTTATTTTTATTTTAGCCGCCTATTTACACAAATGTGTCTGTTTGCTTGCCATTCGGAGGTTTGGACAGATTTTGATGTAGTAGTAGCTAACATAATAAGACTCCCACACCAAGTTTCTCCATCCGTGACTTGGCAGCTACGCCGAGCGAACAAAAGCTGCCATTTTCAAGCTACGCAGCAGCACTATGATGTTGAAAAAAGTGAGAATAAAATCATGCTTTTACCTCAACTTTATGGAGGCTCGGATTTTTCTTTATACTCTGTTTGAGAACAAATAACTGCTCACCTCGTAGCAATGCCCGAGCGCTGACCCCGGTCGTCATGGTAACAAAAGCTGTATTTTCCATTATATAGATAGGTGAGATGAGCAGTGGTTTTGGTGAGACAAAATCCTCCCCTGCCAAAAAAAGAAGAAATTTCAACCAGACATCCAAGTATGTAAGTGTGTTGTTTTTGTTGTTGTTGTTGTTGTTGTTTTTTTGTCCTATTTGCATTTTGATCGAGAAGGAAGCTCTATTAACATTTTATGATGAGCGACCAATCACTGATTTACTAAACCAAGATATTCAAAAAGGTTCGTCTCAGGTGATTTATGTCATGGTTACACCAAAGCACGTTTTGTTTTTTTGTTTATTTTTAGTTCTCGTTCTAATTTGCTCCATACGGGAAGTGGCTATGTGTTGATAAATGATATTAAAAAAAATCTTAGCTCTTGGGATAATGCAATGCAGTTCTTCACTACTACCGAAATGATCATGGATCATATAATTGATGGCAGCACATTAATTTTTCTTTGGCAGTCCAAATCAAAACTGAGCTTCTTTATTCACGTTGTCAATGCAGACGTTTTCATACAGCTGGAATATGGGATCACATTAGATTGTTGAGATACGGGACAGGATCGTACAAAGGAGAATAAATTACTTCAACTCACTTAGAAACTCAACTTATTTTCCATTCTTCATTTCTTTTCAAACTGCACACTAATCAGATGCTACTTTTTTTTTTTTTTTTTTTGTTCCAGGATTTTCCCTTGTGGCAAGCATGTCTTTTCGGCTGCCTCATTTTTTATCACTTTGAGGACTAATTACTTTTATTGCAAGAAGAGTAAGCAACATATTTCGGATATGCCAGGCATTGTATTTGTATTGTATTGTATTTATTATTTATTTCAGGCAATTTCAAAACACACAATGGGTATCAAGCTCCACCAAAGAGCAAGAAACCAACAACAACAAAGTGAAAAAAAGAAAGAAAAGAAAAAACCTAACAAAAAGTGAAGATAGAATCCAATCCTGCCTGAAAGGGAGTGGGAAGAAGAAATTTTATTTTATTAATCCCCCCCCATCTCCCATTCAAAATGTCAAGCTACTCTGCTACTGACTTTAACACTCAAAATTAAACAAGTACCCAGGGAACAATGAAATGACCAAGGGGGAAAAAAAATAAAAATACAAATGATATAGCATGGTGGCAGTACCATAAGAGACAATAAGTTTTACAATTTACAACACAAATACACAATTGTAAAAAATAAACAATACTGGCACAGATGTACCAGCAACGTTAATTTACAATATACCAACAATGGTAAGAAGAAACAAGCATATGTTTACATAGACAGAAAACACTGACGTCATCTTAACACAAAGTATTCTCAATGTATTGTGACCAGACCATTCTTTTAAATAACGACTTAAATCTATGAATACTTTTACATTGTTTAAGTTGTAAGCAAAGATTATTCCATAGTTTAACACCACAAACAGACACACAAAAGCTTTCCCGAGTAGTTCTAATTCTTAGTAACGTGAAATTTCCATATTCTCTCAGGCGTGAATAATACTTTGTACAAAATCATAGGCATTTTAAACAAAGAACATGTTGCATGTTCGCCAGCTTTTCAAGCTCTTTTGTTACTTATACAGCCTCATTATGTTTGAAACATACGTCTTTTCTTGAAAACCAAACCCATACATCCATATTCTATAGTAGGGAGAGCGGGGCTAGTTGTATCACGGGTCATTTGAGTGAGCGCTAAAACATCACATCAAAAGACTTCATTGATCTATAATTATATATTAAGAACACTGACAAATATTTATTACTACAGTGAAACTGGAAGAATCTTGAGGGGAAATGCCTCAAGTTTAGAAAATTGCATCAAAGAATGTTGACCCCGATGTAATTTTCCAGATGAATTAAATTGCTAAATATAAAAGAATATCAACAGGAAATAAAAACACATGCAACTGAAATAGACTGATTGAATGTGACAGGATCGCTCTCGATGAAAGGAGAGAATCTCATTGTTGAATATTAAAGTTGGCTGCTTTCATTTCAAGGTTTGTCTTCAAGCACCTTGTGATGTTTTTCCACGTGAACGATGCAAGGCTGCTTCCGTGACAGAATTCTTTTATAAAAAAAAAAAAAAAAAAGAGAGAATTTTTGTGTTTTATTTTGAGTGTTAAGACTATTGAAGAGTGACTGTGCTGGTTTTTTTTTGTTGTCAAAATTAAAGGAAATATATTTGTTTAAAAATATCTTTTAGTGATTTTTTTTATTTGTCAAAATGTACTACTGGTATCGGCAGTTGGTATCGGTGAGTACTGAGGGTCTGAGTATCGGTATCGGTCTGAAAAAAAGTGGTAGCGAACATCACTAATTATTACATAGTCTACTTTTTTTTGTGTCTGAATTTGTTTATTCTTTTTCCTATATATTTTTTTCCCTCACAAACAGCAGTAACAGTTCCACAGCATCCTCATGGGATGAAAAAAAAAAACACCCACACGTCATCATTCGAGGTATGCAGACTATGCAAACACACACGCGCGGGCACACGCACACACAGACTGATCAAACCAAACATTCCTCCCAGAAGAGAAAATCTGCAAACAAGAAAACAACTGTCATGTTTTTTTTGTTTATTTTTTAATTTTTTGTCAGACTTCTCCACCAGCCTAACGTGACTTTGCAAAGAAGCGCTGTGATTGAGCTCAAGGTCAATTCAAAGAGATCTGCAGATCTTTGCTGGACCATTCTTTGCAGTTGAGAGGCTGCATCAAAGCCTTCTCTATGCGCTAGCATAAAAAAACAAAAAACAAAAACGTATAAATACGTCTTTGGGACACTGACAACATTAAAAAAACGTATTTACACGTTATTGGGAGCAAATGAGTTAAGGAATGATCGAGGGCATGGCCACGTCCTCGATGAGGAAAATGGAGAAAGAAAGACGCAATAAAAGCAAAGTAAATCCCTGTGATAGCGCTTGGCAGACGGCGACTTGATACACCTCAGGCTGGATATTAAAAAATCTCCGATGGGCTGTCCAACTGACAACTTAATCCATTTAGAGTCTCTGAGTAAGCAGCGGGAAGCTGAGTCAGGGTCAGCGTGCGCAGAGGTCTGTCATTTCTCACACGAGGCGCAATAAGTTTACAGTATCTCTGCTAATCTGGAAAACACACTCGAGACACAAACAGCAGTGAGGCAGCAGGAGGAGAATGCAATCATCCCGTTGATACCGTCATGATGAAAAGGTGCCCCCGACGCGCAAACAAACCTCACAGATGGCGGTCACACAACAAGTGCTTGGAAAGAATGGCACTTTTTTTTTTTTCTTCTTCTTTTTTTTTTTGACGTTTTCACACAGCAGGCACCAGGAACATTGAACTGTATATTATATTATTATGAAAAATCCTTCAAGTGGGTAAGGTAGATAAGATGACCTTTCCAAAAAAGAGGAGTTCAATATGTTAATTAAAAAGGCCATGTTCCAACCAGGCAAAAGATCAACACAGGGCACAATGGTCTCTCTGACTTTCTTATTTTCATCGCAGGTAGAATAGAAGGTGACATTTGCAAAACAATTTTAGAATCGAGTTGTGGTGTGCCTGTGACATGAAAAAAAAGACAATTTGTGTGCCGTAATGAGAGAAAAGTTATGTGACTTCTAAACAATGACTCAACTGCTGAGTGGGATGCCGGACATTAGAAAAGCACTCTTCAATCTGTTAAGTGATATTCGCTATTACTTGTACAGAATGATAACTTAGCAAATTTAATTTTGCTGAACTGCTTGATCTTAAACTATAGGAAACCATCGTTTATTTATGAAGCTATAATATTGTGCTTATTTGCTCAGCAGGACGTCCTCTTTGTGAGTTGAAATTTGTGAAAGTCCATTTATCATACTTAAACAATAATGAAATATGTTGATTCAATTAAATATGTATGATTGACTGTTTAAATTCCAAAATCGATTATTGTATTATTTAAAGATTATTGTGATTATTTTGTATGCAGCGTTGAAGAGGAAATTGCTGTCAATTCTGTGGAGTTTTTGGAGGCGAATACACTGACTTTCATTTTATTTTATTTTAATTTTTTTTTACAATTTAGTAAAATCCTTAATATATCAAACCCTAGCAACTGCAGCTGGTACTGTTAGCTCACTGTGACTCACATATTGACAGAAGCATTTGCAGACAGTTTAGGCTTTGCGAAGAATGTCAACTCTGACAGGTGTCAGCCTCGTCAACTGCAGTGTGCTCCACAGACAGAGAAATGGAAGGATGAATGCGCGCGCCTGTGTGTCGTGTATGGAAAAGCTCATTAAAGTACATTAAAATCCAGACTTTGAGTTGGCAGTGCCATAGTGCCATCTCCTGGATAATTACCATCCTGTCATGACGCCAAACCTCGGGCACACACCGCCATTATTATTTTTTTCTTCTTTTCCTTTAATTGACAGATTCTGATTGGATTCAACTGTTGCTATAAATAGCTTTGAAAATGCAAAACAGTTGAACGGATTTATAGAAATAAAGTGTGGCTTATCTGCTTCCTAATTATTGTGAGAAATATTTAACATGATCGGTGTTTTTGCATAAATAAATGTAATTAATTGGTAGGAACGACTAAGGCTGTCGCTTAAAAAAATATATATTTTTAGAATTGATTATCCTAAAAAGGTAATTGTCCTATTTTGAGGTAGAAATGTTTGTGTCGACCGATTTGTTCTCCCACTAAATAATAACGTAAACATATGATGATAATAATAGCTTCTGATTAAATGTAATGTAAACAAATTTGTGATTTCAGAAGTTTGCATCAAACTGGTAGCCAAGTCGCCAAGACGTAAACACTGTAAGATTCATGTACTTTTAAAACTGCAATTTCTGAAGAAAAAAAGATTGATTATACCAAATATATTTGTATATACCTCGTGATCAAAAAATGTTTATAAAATTGTTTGTAAAATTCATAGTGGAAAGGTGTCAATTAAGCGTTATGAGTGACATTACTGGATTAGACGTAGCAACTGTTAACCAATGTGCGAAAAATAAAGTTATGACGAAAAAAACAGTGCGTCATAGTGACGTTTATTTAAGTGGACGAAGGAGGGTCGTTTGAAAGTAGAGTAATAGCTTTGTTGCGGATTTTATTTTCCTAAGATATATGCATTAAATGACGAGATAAAAGATATGATTTGATGCCTTATTTTTAAACGGTAACAATAAGCTGAAAAAGTGTCATGCCTTTCACTCGAGCTAACGTTAAAAAGTCGCGTTGCTAGCAAGTTAGCCACTGCTATCTGCTCGACGACTGCTCCGTGCTCGTTTCTCTTCACCGAGACACCGGCGAACATTTTGGAAGGATGGCAAGTGTACATGAAAGTTTGTACTTCAACCCGATGATGACTAACGGGGTGGTCCATGCGAATGTTTTCGGGATTAAAGACTGGGTCACTCCATATAAAATCTCCGTTTTGGCGTTACTCTACGAGATGACATCGTCGAAGATCACTCTGCCAGAAAGAAGACGCCTGAACAAGCTCATCTTACCCCTGCAGCAGGTAGTTTTGAATTACGTGGGCACATTACATTACAGTCCGCACCGGTGGAAATGTGAATGATTGATGCTGCGTTTCAGAGCTCGGACCTGTCTCTTGACCAGTTCCTCAAGACTGTGGCAGAGTGTTGTACATACGCTGCAAATTCCGTCAAAATAAGGTTTGCAACTGTCCCCAAAGCTGTACTTTTTTTTTTTTTTTAATATTCTAAAAATGTTTTGTCTCTATCGTATCGATCATGTAGCTACATAGGAAAGTTGGATATTAAAACGTCTAAGAATTATTTCTACAGAAACAATAATGTCACTGAACCATAACAACCTTTAATACAGTTGTAATATTTTACATTAGAAACCTCTCGACGCAATACTGCAAACTACATTCACAATAATACCTATTTTTAGAAGAAAATACAGTAGAAACTTTCTGACAGTGTCAGTTATAAATTTGCATTATTTACTTTGTAAAGGCAGAATTCGCGGTGCTGCTCTGGAATCGGACACATTATCTCTCATTGTATAGCTCAAAAGTTATATTGGTTGTTGCACAACATTTGCATACTGCGCGGATTTATTTTATATCTACAGTAATATTACACACACAGGTTTTGCATATTTACACACTTCTACCGGTACGTCATTTTTGTTTTTGTAATTGGTCTTTTTATGCTGATGAAAAAGCAATTTACTGCAGAATAAGTATCTTTACTTCCCTTCCATCCCACTTCAACTGAATAGCGCTTGCCTTTGTTTAGGTCGCAGGTGAGCTCGAGTTTCCCAGCTAACTTTGGAAGAGCACACCCGGGACTGGCTATCAAACAATTGCAGGCCACTTACAGCCAAGCAACCATTCACACGTAAAAGAACTTTGATGGACAGTTTTGCAGTCCTCAGTTAGCCAAACTAACTTGAAGAGAACCTATGCAAAGCACAATCACATGCAGAACATGCAAACGCCACACAGGAGGGCCTGAGATTCAAACCCAGAATTTGTTGGTTGTGTGGCAGACATGTTAACCACTTGTCGTTTTTTTTATAATTATATCTGAAAATCACAATGTTGCTTCTTATCCGAATAAAAGCAAAATCTGTGTAATGTCATATTGTTGTATTGTTTTTTTATTTTTTTCATTCAAAGGCTTGATGGAATGGCCGACGGCGAGCTGAAAGACATGGAACATTTCTTCTCCACTCTGCTCACTCCGTTAACGGCTGTTGATTCGGAGGCGTATAAAACCAGTGTTGTGGGTGGGTAGCACTGCAAAAAAAAAAAAAAAAAAAAAACATTACAATGGAAGTGATCCAACTTTTGTCTCTACTTTTATGTGTTTTAGGTCTTTTCATGAGGCACATGCTCCTAGCCTATAACAAGCTTTCCTTCAGTCAGGTGTACAAGTTGTACAAGTCTGTCCAGGACTACTGCCACAGCCTCTATTCCAAGCCCACGGAGGGCAAAGTGCATTTGGTGGTGGCATGTCCTATAAATTTGGATAATATGGATCTCACCAGCAACGAGGATACAGTTGGAGACAGACTCGACAGAGACGAAGGGGACAACACTCGCGTCGCGACTGAAATTCAGTACGAGTTCTATTCAAAGTATCAATTTTGTTTTGACCTGCAGGATAACTGCTCACTTGTATTACTCTGATGGGATTTTAGGCCTGAAAACACTCCAAGTCGAGGTCCCCTGTCACAAAAACAAGCAGAGTACTTTCTTGCAAAACAAGTGAGTTCCTAACTTGAGCATATCAGTTTGCATTTATTTTTTTTTTAGAACAATACATACCACAATCTTATACCATATTTGTAATTTCATGGGTATCTTGTGGCCAACATGTAGCACTAGCAAGCGTTAGGTACCGCATCGGATTGTCGTTCACGTCCTTTTCCAACTGTTTTTTGTTTTGTTTTTTTATTTTGTGCAAAATTTTACTCCAAGTTGGGTTGGAATTCATCGCGCTATGTGCGACAGGCACGTTCTTGAAAATTTGTTCAAACAACTGCACAAGGAACCAAAATAATTACACTAATACAATTAGTTATCGTCTGTTCTTGTATTAGAACTTTGCTTCTCACTTCAGCATTCCCACATGTTATTGTGATTTTTTTTTTATTTTTTATTTTTTATTCTCCACATAATACTTCCAATTTCAACTAGCTTCAAAAAATGATGCCTCCTGGGGTATATATCGCGTGACTCCACATTACTTACAGTATTTGCATAATTTAACGTTTAATATCAACTTTTCCCCATTCATTTTCAATGGGACAGTCATTCAACTTTTTTTAATTATCACTTTGCACACCCACTTCCATACATATAACTTATCATCGTTACCAGGTGTCTGATACTGCTTGGTGGCACAGTTGGCAAAGCTCATTGTCCAGTAACCAGGAGGTTATAATTTGATAATTTATCTCTCAATTTACTTCATAAGCATTCCACATGCATTCAAGTCTCAGCATTCAGCTTTCAGCATTCCCACGCATTTGCTCCAGAAATTGCACTTAGTTTAGTTTGTAATATTAATTTATTTTTGGTATTATTTAAACTTTATTAATGTTATACCTTGTTTTTTTTTCCCCCTCCGCCCTCTCTGGCTCATGTGTTTTAAATTCATGATGTTTTATTATTTGTCAGATTTTATTTAATTAACAATAACTGTTAAAGTGAATGTTCTTTTATAAAATTATTTTATTATTAAATAAATGAACATTTATTAGCACAAACAACAGAACAAAAGTGCTGAAAATTGGTACTGTTCAGTACCGGTATCGATATCCCGATACTGACAATTGGAACCGAACCAGTTCAAATACGAAAGGTACCCATTGCTATTTGAATGCAGTGCATGCAGTTTTTCCAACATCCATCCATGGTCCAATAAATGTAGCAAATACGTTCACATTTGCAAACTGTTTTTCATGACAGCGTAACATTTTGAACATTTAAATTCGGCACCCTTTCGTCCACCGCATGTATTATCGTCCCCCAACCCCATTTGACGAGCGCCTGACGAATATTAACGGGCAAAATTTAGGTCCAAGCGCTTCTCACCTTTTTCACCCCTGACCCGTTTTCATGGCTGGTGATGCACGATTGGTGTATGCGCGCGTCCGCAGGCGTACCTTCTGAAGAACGATGAGAACAAAGCTCTGAAGCCAGCATTGCTGCAGGAGGAGCTCAACAACATGCTGAAGTTTAACCCCGACTTTGCCGAAGCGGTGAGGCTCGCCGTCTCCACCGTTCCGATTTCCACCCTTGGATCCTTTCATGGATGGCTTTTCTCTTTCCTCAGCACTACTTGAACTACCTGAACAGCATCAGAGTGCAGGACATCTTCCTCTCCGCCCACAGCCTCTTACATTATTTCGACCGCCTCATCCTGTCCGGAAATGAGGGAAAAAGCAATGGAGAAGAAGGCTACGGACGAAATCTTCGCTATGCCACTCTAAACTTGGCCAGCCTTCACTGTCGCTTTGGGCACTAGTGAGTCCAAAGCAGTTGAACTCAACGGACAGCTCTTTGGGCTCCTTAAATGTTTCTTTTTTTCCGTTCCCTAGCCAGCAGGCTGGTCTGGTTCTGCAGGAGGCCATCCGCATTGCCCAAGAGTCCAACGATCACGTCTGCTTGCAGCACTGCCTGGTCAAACCAACTTTTTTTGTTTCATGTAAGCGGTTTTGTACAGTTATTAATCATTTCTTTTTCTTCTCGTACCCTGCATCATCAGAGTTGGCTCTATACACTGGAACAGATGAAGGGATGTGACAGCACCGCTTTAACGGAGGATTCTGTCAAAATGGCCGTTCATTTCTGCCTGCCGGTGAGTGCAACATGACCCCAATTGGGGGGGGGTCGAACACTGCCAAAACTCCTCGAATCCTCGTAACTTCATACTTGAAACTTGAAGCCACGCGGTAGTCATGTGGTTGGTAGTAGGAAGCGGAAGTGAACCTAAGTCCGTCCAATTGTGTTAGACCCACCTTGCTCAGCAAACAGAAAAGACGATTGGACTGAAGTACACTTCCGCTTCCTACTCCCAACCACATGACCACCGTGTGGCTTCAAGTTTCAAGTAAGAAGTTACGAGGACTCGCGGAGTTTTGGCAGTGTTCTAACCCACCCCCCCCCCCACCACCACCCCCCCCCCCCCCCCACCCCCCACACTCCACACTCCACCAGGCAGTTCTCCCTTGGTCCTGTGAGCGTCGCTGTTTTGTAATACAATGGGCCTTTGAATTGTAGTTTCAAAACAACATTGAAAACATTTTCAGTCTTTCAACCAATGCCTCGGGAAAACCATGCCAAAATGCCATTTTTGAAACTTGACCGTTTTGAACATCTGAAAATTTTTGGGTGAAACAGTGTAAAGTCAGACTTTAAAAAAAAAAAAATGTATGTCTTTTCTTAGCATTTTTTTTATTTTAAAGCTTTTTCTGTGATTTTTTTTTTTAGTCATTCAAAAAATATTTTGGGAGATTCTAAAAAAATTTTCAGTCATTCAAAAATGTTTTCTGAGATTCAAACCGAGGTTACGAGGTTTCAAACCGAGGTTTCGAGTATTGGCAGGATTCTGATTCCGTACTCTCTCCGCTACAGTACCTGGCATCGCTCGGCATCCAGTCTTTGGTCCAGCAAGGGACAACGCAGGGTAAAACGGCGCACAAGCTGATGGATGCGCTCAAGGACACGGACATCCTGCACTGGAAGCACAGCCTGTCGGAGCTGATCGAGATCAGTTTGGCTCAGACTACATCCATATGGAGGATGTACGGCAAAAGGTCGGTTTTGTTTACATTGGAACGCCGCTGTCAAGGTTTACGCTGCATTTCACAGGAGGACTGAACAAATAATTAGGGCCCGACCGATATGCATTTTTTGAGGGCGATACCAAAAAAACAAAAAAACAAAACAAAACACAGATTACAGCTTAATTTGCCGATTTATTTATTAAAAAATATATGTATATAATGTAAAAAATTAACTCATTCCCCAATTCCTTTTCAATGGGTGCCACTTTCGCACAAACTTTCACGATTAAGATTCTCTACTTTGAATGACAAGTCCATATCAAAAAATGTCATGAAGTATATAAGGTTATTGTATAGATGTATATGTCAGTAATAAAACCATTCTTACTTGTTTACAACTGATGTAAAGCATTAACCTTTTCTTGTATAGATTTTTATCTTGTGCTATTTTCACAATTCTCTTTTCTTTTTTTCTTTTTTTTGCTCCAAATTTTTTCCTTTCCTTGGTCTAAACCAGTTAATGTTACTGTGACTACCATTAAACAGCTTAAAGGACGCTTAAGGACAACAGAATAACATATGCTACAAACTTGCTAGTTGCTAATGCTACGTGAACAAAATGGTTGCGTTCAGAGTACTTTCACAGCATTGAGAGTCATGTTTGGTAGAATTTTGTTAAGTTGATGTAGTGAATGCTTAAAAGATCGCAAGTTAAAGTGTTTAGTAAGTTAATAACAAATATAATGGAAGCAAATCAATAAACTACCTTTCATACAGAGATGGCAAATTGAGACAATACATTTGAAATGCTCTAAACAGCAATAATGGTGCTTGAAATAACTCATAATGACATTAGTCTCCAAAGATGCATTGTTGTCCTCCCATTGTGTTTCCATGTGCAGCACCATGGCTGTGCAGCAGGCCCAACTGCTTCTGCACATGAGCAGCTTGGAGCCGGTCAATTATGGCGTCCAGCAGAACAACACGGAGGCCTTCGCCGTGGCTCTCTGCCATCTGGCTGAATTGCATGCTGACCAGGTAACACCTTTTGGATCTCGTATACAGTACGGGATGTGTCGTTTATGCCCTGCTGTTACACGTCTGATGTGCACGGCGGTTCGCACGCTACCTTTACTTGTGCCGCAGGGCCTGTACAACGCCGTCTCAGACATCCTCCAGCATCTGAAAGATCAGTTTCCTGCTCACACGCAGCACGCCAAGGTGCGCGTCCTCGCCCGCAAATCATTCCTCCGTAAATCGTGTACTGCTTTCAGCTTCTTGTATTCTCCCAATGCAGCTGTGGATGCTTTGTGATCTGAAAATCCAGTTTCAGATGTACATGATTGAGGGAAAATACAATTTGGCAGATCAGCTGGTCACTTCTATTTCTGCTTTAAACAAAACAGAGGGTCTCTACAGGTAATATGAAGGCACACGTGAAGTTCGTTCCCCCCAGTTGGAGTTCAAATTCTCCGTCTGTGTGTCGTTTCCAGGAAAGTCCAAGTTTTAAAAGTTCTCAATCGGACCACAGAGGCTTACAGCGTCTTGCAGCGACTGCAGCTGCACTGCGAGAAGACCAAATGCACAGAAATGGTCATCAGGTAGAAAGGCAAACCCTGTTCCAATGCAAAATTCAAAACTGTTAACATTTTCGCAAAGTGACTTTTGTTGGAGGAATCATCATCATCATCGTCATCGTTTTGTCTGGTGCAGAGTTCTGCTTTCCACCGCCGAGCTCCACTGGGAGTCATCTGGCTTCTCCACAGCGCTTCCGCTCCTCTTCCAAGCTTTGGCCCTGGCCCGACAGCACCACCTACAGGCGCTGGCCTCCGAGACCCTCCTTCACCTGACCTTTACGCAGGTCAGCCCAGACCCATTTGCGTTAAGTTGTAGTCAGTTCAAAGTGTACAAAAGTTTAGTTTTTGTTTTCTTGCCGCAGTTGATGCTGGGCGTACCCGAGCAGGCTCTTCTTGTCCTGCACGAAGCCATCGAGCCTGTCCTGGCCCACGGAGCGCTGGTGGACAAAGGGCGCGCCCTGCTGCTGGCAGCCCGCTGTCACATGGCTGTTGCCGGATTGTGGCCAAATCGACGAGGACAAGCAGGTAACACTCTGTGCCTCAGACGCATTCCTCTGGGAGGAGCTCTTAAGCCTCCGTATCCTTGATGTCCGTCTTAAGGTCCAAGGACGAGAGAGGAGGACCATTTTGGCCGACTGATAGTACACGTTACAAATGAGGCTAAACTGCACTCATTGGCAACTGTGTGCTACTAGTTTCATACTACTGGTGACATTCAAAACTTCTCACTCACTTCACTCGTAGGACTAGAAGTTGCCAGATATCAACTCGTGCACAGGTTTGCCTCACTTGTAATATTTTGTTGGACTACAAGTACGCCAAAATTGTCCTGCTGAAAATAAAAGCATCCTAAGTAACCTAAAAAAAAAAAAAAAAGAACTAGTAGTAGTTAGGGATGTAACGATATCCAAATATCACGATACTGTAGGGAGGTTGGAGATATTTAAAAAAGGTCACGATATTGTTAAAAAAAAAAAAGAGCTCATACTGAAAAAAAAAGCACAATATTGTGCTTTTGTACATAACAATGTTATATTATTATGTTATGTTGTTCACGCACGCACACATTAAGTTCCTCCACATATTGACGCTTCGCAAGCATATTGCGTTCCCCTTCATCTAACAATTCGTGTAGATTTTAAACATAGTAGGGCCAAAACATCCCTAATGAAAATTAAATTGCACTAAAAAAAGAAAGAAAAAACTAGCCACCAGAGGGTGCTAGAACTGCACAAATGGAAATCAACTTGACCGACGATATTGTGGCAGTCTCAATATCACGATATCATGATATCACCATTATCGTTACATCCCTAAGTAGTAGTAACCTAGCCCTAGTGGTGGGAAAGAAAAACTGTGAGGAAATAGAGCGTACTAGCATATGGACCTTACGTTTGGTAACGATCATTTGGAATGGACGCCCAGAGCGCGTTCCGTAAACTTGACCGTCTCCCAGCAGATTTGGACGTCGCGGCGTCGGCGGTGGACATGCTGAACGAGGCTGCAGTTTATTTCTCCAAGCTGAATTGCAAGGAGCGCATGCGACAGGTGCACTACCTGCAGGCGCAGCTCTACAATTCTCTGGGGCAAACAACCCAACGCAACAAAAGCGCCATGCTCTTCCGCGTGTTGGACCAGGAGCTGCAATCACCGGCACTGCCGCTCTCCATGCGCCTCTGACTCGCTTTCAACAAAGAAGACATTTTCACCTTTTGAGAGGACGCCTGGACCGGCCACTAGATGGCAGTAAAGCCCTGTTCCGCTTGGGTCTGTATCGCCCCTTTCACCTTGAACATTTATTTATACCAAATAGGTGACAATGTGAATCACCTGAAAGCACCATGAGTTTGTGTAGAAGCAAATTATAGCACCACTTCTCAAACCACAATTATGATTATGGTGTTTAATTATCTCCTGTAATGTGTTTTTTTTGTTTGTTTGTTTGTTTTTTTTAGCTTGCAATGCAACAGAAGCCCATGTTTATCAGACATGGCTCGAAATGGCCAAAGTTTCACGAGCTGTCATTCCGCTGTGGTTTCAGCTGCGGCGTTTTGATGAATGGCGGTAATCTTACAGTTCCACTGGGCCGGATTATTCACAGTCCGCCAGGAGAATACTGATGATGATTCCGCAGGAGGAGATTGTGATTGCATTTATAATGTAGGAGACCTGCCATGACATTAAGTAGACACCGACCGGATTCCACTTAGCTTTGACATGCTTTGTGAACATCTCTGTTCTCTGACCAGACATCTGCCCCACCACCACCAAAAATATATATACATAAATTAATAGTTTGGTCAAATGAGCGTACTTTGTTTTTGTTCATCTAGTCCGTAAGATCTGAGGACCATTAGAAGCTCTGAACATACACTATGCACCGTCAAAAGAGTACAACATCAAACGAGATGCATTTAAGCTTGTTTTCCATGTTTCTCTCCACTAACACACCTGATTCATGATCAGGATCATTTATCAGACTTCGTTGAAGGAGGGAGATGTGGGAAACAGGCTGGATAGGAGACTCGAGGCTCTTTGGCACCACTGATTTAAGGCTTACAACTGCCTTACGCTACTGTCTTATTGATCATGAAATGAGCTTCACTATCTATCCAGCAACATGAAATAAATCCAAAAATCAATTGTCTCAGCATCTTGTTTAGAAAAATCAGAAGAACATTTATGAGCTCATGTTGGAACCGAGAGAGACCCATCACTGATGTCTCGCCATGCTTCACCGTTGTACAGATTCTTCCACACCAAACCCACCAATTATGTTTTTAAGGCTCTGACGAGTAACACGGGCTGAGGGCTGAGCGGATGTCACCGGAAGTTAAAATATAGATGATGTCACTAACATGTATAATGTGAACCTGTGCCATGTATTAACAAATGAATGCAACGATGCAATGATTGTTTGAGATAATCGCTATGTCACACAAATCTGGTATGTCACACAACACTAGTCTGAAATGTCTTTGGTGTGGTTGTCAACTTCATTAGCGTTTAAACATGCCCCATAATTGGTAAATATACTTGTGAGCCAGCAGCCAGCATAAAACACATATACACATATCCATTTACGGTAACACAATTGCACACACTTTGCACACACAACACGCTCACATGTCAAAGCACATACTTAAATGGAGTGCGGGAGTAAAGGCCTTTTTGACATGTCGCCATGAGATTGCAAGAAACGTGGTTTTGACATAACATGTATTTTATTTGAGTGTGGTTTGAGTTTTATGTGCATATTAATCAGTATTGGTGTGGGGCATTATGAGTAAAAAGCTTTGAAGGGATTTTATTCACAAATGGGAAGTACAGTTTATTTTAAAGTCATGAATGTTTTGTCTGCATAGAAAATTGGACCTTGTCAACAAATGGGTTTTGCAAAGCTGTTAAGGTCGCAGTTTTAAGAGGAACTGAGAAGAGGAAGTAAACACCAGACATTTAGAACTCAGCAGTTCAAACTTTGGTACGGACTGACTGGAACACACTCATCTGTGCTTAGTCATGCTATGTTCAGCATCCCGAGGTTATAAATTGGCGGAGACAAAACGAGGCGTGCGTGCAAAAAAGATCGAGGCTCTCTCTCTGTCGAGAAGGGCATTTTCGTCTCTGCGCCCCATTTACCCCTATATGCTAAATGAGGAAGTAATTCTAACAATCAAAATAGGAGTAATTTGTGGTAGACACATTGTCTTGATTGGCTGTTAGAAGATAATAGTTCCCCTTGTTTTGATCAGTTTTATTAAATTAAACAGCCGGGGTAGTAAATGGTAAACTTCCTCAATTATTTTCTTTGAGCTACTAGTTTAGCTCAAAGATAATTAGGCCCAGGTGGTTCATCACAGAATAGCTACCTGTCGTGACCACCCAGCAAAGGAATAATTCTTTTTCAAAGCTTTGGCCCTTCTTTTTGTTTTTCTTTATTTTTCTTTTCTTTTTATTTTTTCGTGTTTCTTCAATTGATGGTCTGGAGTAAGGAGCAACAAATTTGTGAGTACATGTGATTCTGTTCTGTTTGAATTTATGATGTGACTCATTAATTTTTGTCATTAATCAACATATATTCATTATTGTACAAATTTTGTTTTGCTATTGGTTTGAACACTGATCGAGTAATAAATCAAGAAAGACAAGATGTGGTTTAGAGTTTTCATGTGTGTGGTCACATTAATCATTGATTTCTTGAACCCTACCTTCACTTTTCTACTTTAACCTGTTTCTCTCGCTATCTGAGTCATACTTAGGGATACCTTGTTATATAGATAACAGTTTCATCTACATGTTGGCCGCGTTCCAAAATTCCTGTAAGGTTATTTCGGCTTAAATGAACAAATAAAACAAGCCCTTGCGATTCTAACAAGAATAGCCAAACCCTATTTAGGTCATTCTAAGTGCAATCGATCATATGAAAAGGAGCCGCTGTAAAAAGAGTGTGATTAGATTTATATCCTTAAATCATTAAAGGTTACTCGTTAAGGGTGTAGTCTAAAGGAAGTCGGGGCTGACATTCTAAAACTAGGGCGGTGAGAACCTAAACGAATCCTTTTCGACGCCAGCTTGAAGCACCCCCGTCACCTCCGTAAATCCCGTGTTACTACGGTTGGAGCCAAAGGGGGGTCTTAACCCTTTGTAACGGAGAGTTGGCCAGGTAAGCCAGATCAGACACTTGGCGCCCGAACAGGGACGTGCAATTGATTAAAGTTAATTGATTCATGTCCGTAGGAAGAACCTGGACGGGGAGTAGCTGGGGTTGACTTCCCAGGACCTCGCTACCCCAGAAAGGACATAAATTTAGTGTCAGATAAGCTTAATTAGACATATAAACAGTGGCTGTGAGGAATAGAGTTTCCTGGAACAGCACCTGCAACATAAATATCCAAGAGGGAAATTGTGCTGTAGGCTACAACTGGAATAGGTCTAAAAATAGTGGAGATCAGTCTTAAAGTAACAAATAAAAATTTGTTTGGTTGTTTGAAAGCCTTAGGGTATATAAATAACACCAGTTTATTTGGGCTGACTGCTCAGGTCCAAAGTACGGCAAGGCGGGCTCAGAAATACGCCAAAAAGGCTGATCTAGGGGAATGTTGAAATAGGTATGAAACCTAATTGAAATATCCCACCACTAGTAGTTACTAATAAAAGTTAGCTAAAGTAATAGCCCTTTTGTTAGTAGAGAAGAAGTGACTCTGTAACCAGAGGCATTGAGTAACCAGAGGCTATAGTAAGTCCCTGACCCTCTATGCGCAAGAGGGAGGCAACTGAAAAAATAGCTTCGACCTACAACTATTGTAAAAACGTAAGGCAGCAGAATGCAAGGGCCAAGCGAATCCAGTGAAAATTTAGTGACCTCGGGTCAAGAAGGGCCTGAGGCACTGCAACAGTCAGTTCATGGACAACCTCATATTCAAACACGGCTTTTTCTTCATGGGCAAGGTATAGGAAATTGGCATCATGAAAGAAGAGAAGCAATTAACTGTCTAAACCCGTCTATCCCCCCAGATAAACTCGGAGGGTTGATAGAAGATACTATTCAGGATAAAGGCATTTTTTATGCTGAACTCACAGGACAGGGATATTTGCTAACTGCTGTAGTTAAACATCCAAGTGTTGGACAGACAAAAGAAAAAGGTGAAATATGGCTAAAATGGTGGGTGGAAATATTCAGCGAATATAATGTTGTGCAATTGGTCAGCACCCAACCAGAATTTGATCCGGTGGTAAAAATGCTCGCCGCAACAGCCCAGATAGAAGGGAAGTTGATAAAGCCTAGTGAAACGAGAGCTATGCCCCGCTTAAAAGAGTATCAACCACTATTGGATCAAATAACCGAAATAGCAGTATATCGAAAACAGGGAAATATACTGGAAAGTGGAAGTGAAATTGATTCAGATTATGAACTCACACCTGAAGGAATTACGATGGAAGATACAGACACGGAATATGACAACAAAGAAAGTGAGTGGCAGGCTAGAGAGGAAGTGAGACATAAAGCACTAACTCAAAAAATGAGTCCTCTTCGGCTGCAGCCTCCGCTAATTTCTTTGCCGGATGAAACCACCAAAAAAGTGAATGTGGGAAATGGTATAATGCTATGTCAATTCCATGGAAATGTGTGGGAGATTGGTGGAAGCGCTCTTATTGTTCTCACTGATGTAAAACTCAGGCCGTACAATAGTAAATTCAGGGCGAGTTTAAAATCATCAGCTGGAATAGAATTTGAAAGAGAGAGAAGAGACATACGGAGCCAAGCTCCAATTGAGGAAGTATCTGAGGCAAGGGAATACAGAATAACAAGTGGAGGAAGTTCTAACTTTTACATGATAGTTCATTGCCCAGGACAAAAATGGACTCCAGAATTGAATCAAAGAGTATATATGAAAAATGTGATGAAACTTTTGGAGAGAGCTATAAATGGAGCTATTGATCAGGAAGCTACGCGTGTCGTGATTGATGTAAACGGTATAAGATCAGGAAGAATGTTGTGGACAATAGCCGAGTCGGTGGCCCTAGGGGCCTTTAGGCTGCAGATCGCGACCCCTGTCACCCAGCTTCCAGATACAGAGTTTGTGGTGGCCATATCACAAGAACAGCATAACAGGAGGGAGACCGAGGCCATGGAGAGATGGACTGCACGAGCCTTGCAGGAGGCCAGGCTGCAACTGAAGGAGGAAGCGCAGCGTCAGAAGCGGCGCCTGATGAAATCTCCTGAAGGCGCCGGGTCACCGGCCACGGAACAAGGTATGAGCACTCAAAATGTAACCTTCGGCCCCCACCCTTCCTCTGTCACAGGTTCACTGGTGAGTGTTGCCAAGGAGATGGTGTCCGATGATGAACAACTCGGCCCCAGCGGCCTTCCCACCACGCCTTGGAGGCCCTCGCTACCTGGAGAAGGTAGGGAAAAATTAACGGAGATAAAAAAATCACCAGGTAGAAACAGCATGCAGGATGCTGTGACAGACCCGGGCTTAGCGGCCTCCTCGCCGCAGGGAGTGGATGACTCATATAGGGAGTTGCCTCCTCCGACCCCTGTTACCAAAGAGGTCATGGGTAGGAAAGCGTTGAAGAAAACAAACAGAGACGCTGAGTTGATGGCTCCGCCAATTTCATCTTCATCCGGCGAAGAAGAAGAGAGGATGAAGGGGACACCGGCCCGAGGGCGCCACCTGAGGATGAGAGAGATGACCTCGGGTCCTTGGAGTCATTTGCCCCCCCGACCAGCCCTAACCATGCTCAGCAGCCAAAAGTAATAAAAGGAGCGATCCGCAAGGGGACCAAAAAACAGCAGCCAGTTCTAAGCGTTTTGAAGGCCTCGGAAAGGATAGCCCTGGACACCCGGGTTGGTTACCTGCAGACTAAGGATGACAGGCGTGTGTATGTGCCGTCAGTAGGTCAAACAGAGTATCCTTATCCTGCTGCTTGGTTGGACAAACTCAGCGAAGAAGCATCCCTAACTGTGAAAACGAGTTATGGAGAGATAATTAATGTGTTGATGACCCCCGCATATCGTACATTAATAAATTGTACAATGTTGACTAAAAATTTCAGAGAAGGTTTTGTGACCGTGTTGTATGATGTTTTGCTTAAATTGGTGAAACAGGCGGCTTATTGCAAAGCTCAGACAGAGTTGAGAGAACAGGATGACTTCATAAATCAAGACGGGGCCGGAGTGGGGCCTGCTGGCGCTCAAGCAGGATATGCAACTTCCTCATTGCCTGTCTCAGTCACTGTTCCTCAGCAACAGCAAAACACGGCACAGCCTGTGTTAATAACACAGGCCCCAAATGATTTGGCTACGTTGGATGATCAGGAAAAAAACATGCGAGCATTTAAGGCCTTGAAGGCCATGGTTCGAGATAAAGACCCAAAAGAAACAGTGAAAGAGTATTTGTATGCTACTTGGCCCATGATCAAGGATGCCCCGGGAGGAGAAATAGCCAAAAAGATGTGGTTGCAATTAGTGATTTCCGACCCAGTGATGTCCCACGAAACCGCACAAGGAGTTTATGAACGATGGGTTGATGAAGACGAAGAAGATGAAGAGACTTATGTGACCCGGGCCAAGGAACAACTCAAAAAAGGGGTCACCTTGATGAATGTGTGGTACAAATTGAAGCAAATTATAACACCAAACAGGTACGTTAAAGTCCTGAGAATGCTTGTAGCAGATAAACCAAACCAAGCCATGTTTATTAAGATGGGACCGGAAAGTTCAGTTCTTAAGATTGAAGGGTCAATCAAACAATGGGACAGGCTGATGAAGCATTATAATGAAAGGAGAAAGGAGGCTGACAACCGGCGTGAGGGCGACCAGCTGCGTCAATCTACCCCGAAGGCACCCCAGCCTGTCCAGCAAAGAGACATTTATAGCCAGCAGCCTCGAAGAGCTGCGTATGCTGGCCCGCAGCACACTGGGGCTTCATCCTCAAACAGAACGGGAGAGAGGTTTGTCGCAGTCGCGGCAAAGTTGCCGGAAGCGCACAAGCAGGAGAAGTAACAGCAGTGCTAGAAGGGCTGTCGGAAGTCACAAAAAGACACATAAGTCATGTGCAGGTTATAACCGATAGCTTTTATTATGCACAAGCCCTCAAAAAAAAAAAAAAAAAAAAAAAAAAAGAAGATCTAGCCATATGGGAAGAAAATGGTTATGAGGGAGTGAAAGGTAAAATGGTAGCTCACAGTGAGTTATGGAAGAAAATAGCTGAAATTAGACTTTTATTAAAAATTGATGTTGTCCATCAGAAGGCACACCTGCGGGAAGGAAGCCACTGGCAAGGAAATGACGAAGTGGACCGATATGTTCAAGAAAGAAGGTTAATAGTTGTAGGAGCAGAAAACTGGAGCAGAACACCACAGGGAAAGGTGGTTCCAGACGAGTCCGTGCGGGAGGTGGCTTCGGCTGTACACTAAGCTATAGACCATGCTGGCCCCATCCCCACAAGGAAAGAGCTGGGAAAGCTGGAACTTTGGATTCCTGACAGAAACACGGTCCGACTGAAAAAAAAAGGAATTCAAGGCGTGGAGCAGCTTAAAGCTACATCCAGCTCAAGCCAGGAAATAACCAGGGAATCAGAATGGCAGCGAACATCGCCGACATCCCGCCCTTTATCAAACTAGCTTCAGTCAAGGGTGCGGTAATTACACGCCGCTCGCCAAGAGGCATAATGGCCGGATTGGCAGATTGCATTTTGGAAAATGCAAGGTGTGGATTTTCCACCACAGCAGTGGAGGAATGCTGGGGAAATCCTCTTTTAGAGGTAAGAGAAGCACAGCCACACTGAATCATCAATCACAAATTGATAGGAACAAAATGGGTGCATAATTGTTCAGGATTACTTGTGAATAATACTGTAAAAGGTGTTTTGCAGGTTTGGAAAGAATTTCGCACTCGTGATCTCGCCAGGACCTGGTGGGGCTTTCGAAGCTGGGAAACGAAAAAAAAAAAAAAGGGTTCTGCCTTGCCTTAATATGTCATTTAATTATTGGATTAAATGTCAATATTTGGCCACAGTGTATTCTAAAGAACAGGACACTTATCCAGGTACGTCGCTGTGGTCACCATATTTATATTTTGGCCTCAGGCCTTGGATGATGAATTGCAATTCCGAAAAAAACATCCTGTTTGATTCAGCTGGCCCGCGAAAATTGTGGATCAGTGCCAAATTGGGGTGGGTTTTGCAAAAATAAATATCCTTATGCAAATTTTAGTACTCCTGAAGGAGCCCTTTGGGTCAAATTACCTAATACCAAAATATGGAAAAGACGAATGCAAGCTGACAAACAAACTTGTCTTAAATGGGTGAATGATTATGGGCTTACACAAATTGAATATCCAAAATTCATGCCTGATCGACCTGATGCTTTATTGCAAATTGGGGAGGGACATGCATTTAGAAAGTCGCTTTGCCAGGGTAATCAAGTTTTAGGTTTTGATTGAATTGGACCAAACAAAATTTATAACAGAGGAACTTGTTTTTCCCCTGCTGAACATTGGCTCCAATGTGGACACGGCAGCGACCTTCATGACTGCACGTGGTATGAAAAAATTGAATTGGTATTTGTTCAAACTACAAGAGTTGTAATTGATTCCACATTAAATTTAGATTTAGATCAGATTTATTTTGTGGAACAAGGTCTTGAAACCATTGGTTCAGGATTGTGGCGTGCTATAAGTAAATCAGGGAAGTGGATTTTACTTGGTTTGTTTTTGCTTACAGCAGCGGCCACAGCCTGCCTCCTGACCAAAACATGCGCCAAAGAGCTGCTCCTTCTTATATAGGAGCGTTTTTTTTGTTTTGTTTTTTGTTGTCGTTCCACCCCAGGGAGAGAGTGATGTCAACAGAGCGCCGATTCTGGTGGCTCGTTCTGTCGCTTCACTGTCATCCAGAACTGAGAGGTCGCTTGAACCAGCCAGAATCCCTCATGATGTGTCTGTAACGATCCACCAATCTGGATGAACGGGGGTTCACCAACTGAACAGTACAGAAAACAATAATGATGAAAGTTGATTAAATAAATAGCCGAGAGAAAAAAAAAAAGAGGCTACATTTAACCTGCTGTTGCTCATTTGTTCTGTTATGATTTTATTTTGAGTGGTAATTTTGGTTTTTGTTTTAGAACCCTACTCCACGATGTATCCTGTGTGGAACAATCCACGTGAAATATGCTTGGCTGGTGGGGGACGTGATGATGGGAAACGGCTGTTTCCCCCTCTATTCCCACTCCAATTGGTTCTTCTGCGAGGGGCTGTTAAAAACGAGAATGAAGTTGACATACGACGTGACTTGGCACAATCCGACTTCCATACGGTGGTCTCTGAGTCCTCCGGCACACTGCAGTCGGCCCGAGGAGAGCCTCGGCATCCTGAGATGACATCCGTTGCATTACAACACACCTTGATGATGGCGCATGCCTGCTAATCTCGTCTCGGCGTTCACGCGCTGACTGGAATCCGTGGAGAGGTGGACCTCTCCCCTTGGCGCCTGCAGCCCGGCCGAGGGCTGTTCAACGGGATCCGCCGGTTGCGGTGGAACAGGTCGTTCCGGACGACCCTCACGATGGTGAGGTCACCCCTGCATCACCCGAACCAACTGCTGGGGAGCCTCCGGTTGGGGGTGCGGGTGCTGCTCCAACAGAATTGCTCGTATCCTCCCCTTCTCCTGAGACACTAAGTGGCTTAGGACTTCTCCCTACGCCATCGCCCCTTCCGCTCGATGGGGATACCTCGGCGTCCGAGGTGTTGAGGCGCCTCTTTGACTCTGATCTTTGTGCCTCCCCCCCCCCTCGCCTGGCGGCCCTGTCAGCTACCGTATTGATGGTCGCAGCGGGCTCTTGGTGCGTGTGTACGATCTCTCCGAGCTGGGTGAGGGGATCTCAGGGGCTGACCACAGCCCCATGGTGATTGATGAGGAGCGTGCGGTGAGCGGTTCATCCGGGGTTCAATGTGATGCCTGATGTCTATGCAGGACCTGTCTCTCAGCTGTTGTGTGTTCCCTATCTCATATCTCATGTGGGGGGTGACGAGTAACACGGGCTGAGGGCTGAGCGGATGTCACCGGAAGTTAAAATATAGATGATGTCACTAACATGTATAATGTGAACCTGTGCCATGTATTAACAAATGAATGCAACGATGCAATGATTGTTTGAGATAATCGCTATGTCACACAAATCTGGTATGTCACACAACACTAGTCTGAAATGTCTTTGGTGTGGTTGTCAACTTCATTAGCGTTTAAACATGCCCCATAATTGGTAAATATACTTGTGAGCCAGCAGCCAGCATAAAACACATATACACATATCCATTTACGGTAACACAATTGCACACACTTTGCACACACAACACGCTCACATGTCAAAGCACATACTTAAATGGAGTGCGGGAGTAAAGGCCTTTTTGACATGTCGCCATGAGATTGCAAGAAACGTGGTTTTGACATAACATGTATTTTATTTGAGTGTGGTTTGAGTTTTATGTGCATATTAATCAGTATTGGTGTGGGGCATTATGAGTAAAAAGCTTTGAAGGGATTTTATTCACAAATGGGAAGTACAGTTTATTTTAAAGTCATGAATGTTTTGTCTGCATAGAAAATTGGACCTTGTCAACAAATGGGTTTTGCAAAGCTGTTAAGGTCGCAGTTTTAAGAGGAACTGAGAAGAGGAAGTAAACACCAGACATTTAGAACTCAGCAGTTCAAACTTTGGTACGGACTGACTGGAACACACTCATCTGTGCTTAGTCATGCTATGTTCAGCATCCCGAGGTTATAAATTGGCGGAGACAAAACGAGGCGTGCGTGCAAAAAAGATCGAGGCTCTCTCTCTGTCGAGAAGGGCATTTTCGTCTCTGCGCCCCATTTACCCCTATATGCTAAATGAGGAAGTAATTCTAACAATCAAAATAGGAGTAATTTGTGGTAGACACATTGTCTTGATTGGCTGTTAGAAGATAATAGTTCCCCTTGTTTTGATCAGTTTTATTAAATTAAACAGCCGGGGTAGTAAATGGTAAACTTCCTCAATTATTTTCTTTGAGCTACTAGTTTAGCTCAAAGATAATTAGGCCCAGGTGGTTCATCACAGAATAGCTACCTGTCGTGACCACCCAGCAAAGGAATAATTCTTTTTCAAAGCTTTGGCCCTTCTTTTTGTTTTTTTTTATTTTTCTTTTCTTTTTATTTTTTCGTGTTTCTTCAATTGATGGTCTGGAGTAAGGAGCAACAAATTTGTGAGTACATGTGATTCTGTTCTGTTTGAATTTATGATGTGACTCATTAATTTTTGTCATTAATCAACATATATTCATTATTGTACAAATTTTGCTTTGCTATTGGTTTGAACACTGATCGAGTAATAAATCAAGAAAGACAAGATGTGGTTTAGAGTTTTCATGTGTGTGGTCACATTAATCATTGATTTCTTGAACCCTACCTTCACTTTTCTACTTTAACCTGTTTCTCTCGCTATCTGAGTCATACTTAGGGATACCTTGTTATATAGATAACAGTTTCATCTACATGTTGGCCGCGTTCCAAAATTCCTGTAAGGTTATTTCGGCTTAAATGAACAAATAAAACAAGCCCTTGCGATTCTAACAAGAATAGCCAAACCCTATTTAGGTCATTCTAAGTGCAATCGATCATATGAAAAGGAGCCGCTGTAAAAAGAGTGTGATTAGATTTATATCCTTAAATCATTAAAGGTTACTCGTTAAGGGTGTAGTCTAAAGGAAGTCGGGGCTGACATTCTAAAACTAGGGCGGTGAGAACCTAAACGAATCCTTTTCGACGCCAGCTTGAAGCACCCCCGTCACCTCCGTAAATCCCGTGTTACTACGGTTGGAGCCAAAGGGGGGTCTTAACCCTTTGTAACGGAGAGTTGGCCAGGTAAGCCAGATCAGACAGCTCTTATGCATCATTGGGACACGGACGGTCTTGCTCTAGAACACAAAATGCCTTTTCCCAAACTGTTCTGTTTCTCACATATAATTGCCTGGAAGGTCTTTAAGATTCTGGGGGAACCAGAATCTTAAACCATCTGATCAGAAAAGTGTCTTCATTTTTATGTCCAACTGTTATTTGAAAGGAAATGTTTGAAATGGGGACAAATAACAGCAGCTAGCTTTTTATTTGGCTCTATGTTGTTAGTGTCTTGTTCATTTTAGTGCACTTGCGTGAGTGAATATAAAAATCCTACTATCAGCAGTAACTCAGCTAAAAGGTTTGCTATAAATAGTCTCTTCTCATTGCTCTGAAACGTAATGAGAAAAAAAAAAAAAAACGCAGCCTGATATTTTGGTGGGTGACGTGTGTTCGCAGACGGTGAAATATCGCTTGCTACTTCGGAGCTTTGATTAGCAAGATAATTCCATGGATGAGAGATTTCTGCTTTGAAATGAACCAATTAGTGACTGTGCTCTTGCCTTTCTCCGTGTTCAGTGATTGTGATGAATCACACTGTAAGGTATCAGAAGCGATTCATCAGTCAGCGCCAATTAAACACTGACTAATACAATCTCAATGGCCAGTTTAGTACTTGCACTTGCCACACTGTTTTCAAACATACAGAATGCGGCTTGGGATCGTCTTGCTGAAATAGGCAGGGACGTCCCTGAAAAAGATGTGACTTAAATGGTCCAATATTTTGTTCCAATACTTGGATTTATTATCCTAACGTCCCAGATTTTGGCTTTTCAACTTGGTGCTGTTAACGATACGGATGGTCCTTTTTCCTCTTTGGCCTGGACGACATTAAGTCCACCGTTTCCCAAAAACAAATTGAAATGCTGACTCATCAGACCGCAGCACTTTCCCACTTGCTGTGACTTAGCGCCGCCACCATGAGCCACTCAATCCACAACGTTGATATGAGCTACTCGAGGAACAATTTCTCCCCCTCAAAATCATATTTCAATTTCAATAGATGGCGGCCACTGGCCAGTTCCTACGTTTGCTTCTTTAACTGCCGTTTCTTGCTTACTTTTCCCATCAAAATGCGATCATTGTTCACAATCCTAATGACAAACCTGATCACAAACACAGCATAAAGACGATGCGTTTTATAAAAAATATATTTACAGATGTTTTCAGAATCAACAATACATAAATGTAACAGCTACTCTATGTAAAACGTACAATTTACTGTGAAATAAGTTATTACTTCCAGTTGTTGTAAAGAAACATTCATCTTGTTCATCTTTCGACACATAACAGATGTGATGACAGACATTTAACAGGTAAACAACCTGAGGTGTCTTTATTTTATGTAGAGCAGCTGCTTGCAAGTCTGGTTTTATAACCACATTCAGTGTTAAGATGGCTACAAAAAAATAAACATTTGTCCAACATTCATTGTCAGTTATTTCGAGCAACACTTTGTAACTTGTCACATATTCTATAACTGTATTTTACATTATCATGATTTGTCGTTTGCATTTTGAAAAAATATATACGTCCAAAAAAAAAAAAAAAAAAAAAACACCTTTTACTTAAATACTGAAAAACATTAGTGGCAGTTTATAATCGACGTTTCATAACAGATGCAACTTATTACTAGGGATGTAACGATATCCAAACATCACAATACGATATCATGAGAAGAAGGTCACGATATGATAATTATCACGATATTGGGGGGGCGGGGGGGGGGGGGGGGCTAATGCAAATAAACCACCTACAATCTCTAATAATATTGAGGCACTTACTTGCTAATGCAAGCACACACTGATCGCTTCACAAGCAAATTAGGTTCCCCTTCATCTGACAATTAGCATAGATTTTAAACATAGAAGGCCAAAACATCCCTCATGAAAATTAAATTGCACGAATAAACTAGCCACTAGAGGGTGCTAGAACTGCACAAATGGAAATCAACCTTCTTTTTTTTTAACAGATGTGTTCCTTTTAAAAATTTGTGAACATGACGACAATATTGTGACACAGTTTTAATATCATGAAATCACGATATTGACCTTATCGTTACATCCCTACTTATTGCTTCATGAAACAAAGTTTAAAAAAAAAAAAAAAAAAAAAAGGCAGCAATGCTGGATATGTATAGCTTTTTCTCACAGAGGTATTAAAACTGAGTCATTCCTTGATATGTTTTTTGTTTGTTTGTTTGTTTTGGAAGCACATTCAGTATCCGGCAGGGTATCCTCCTTTCCTGGGGTCGGATTCCGCGCAGAGATGCTCTCCCTGTCGCATGACCACCTGAACCACAGAATCGGGATTCTTCTGCAGGTGTGTTACGTGGTTCTTCCAGATCAGACCTTCTAGGATTCTCTGGTGACACACGCACACGTGCATGCAAGTCTCACCACGTGCGGTTGAGGGTAGCCGCTTTATTATTGCAATTAACATCACATCGCTCACCTTTTCAAAATCCTGCTCCACTACTGTCACATTTGGATTGAGCTGATTGTGCACTCGCGGCTCGGTCACCGCCTTCCTCAAGTCGTACTTAAAGAACAAAGAGTTGAGGATGACCTGTGCGCAGGACAAAAAAAAAAAGGAAGATGCAATTTGAAGAATGTAAATAAATGAGACTGAGTGGGAGTGGTCTTACCAAGGCAGTAGCTGTGGTAATTTTTGTGCCCCCAGATGCTCCAACGACCATTTTCACTCTTTTGTCTTTATCAAAGATTATTGTGGGAGACATGGAAGACAGAGGCCTCTTTCCTATAGTAGATGAACATATAACGCGTCATAGTGATTATGACAGAACGTCAACACCGAGGCCCATAAGGGTCCGTGTACTTTTCGGCCATTCGTTTTTCCTTCTGAAGCAAGGACACGGAAAACGGGAAACAAACCGATTTCCGTTTTTTTATTTATTTTTTTATATGAACAAATAACGAGAAACGAGGCGTCTCCCGTTTTTGTTGAAATAAAAATGAAAATGAAAAACGGGAAACGAGCCTTATCCGATGTTCTATTTTGTGTTTATTTGGCAAAAATCGGGAAATGAAATGTGGCCGTAAACCGTTTTTCGCAAGCTGGTTTCTCTTGACCCGGAAGCCGTTCATCTTTTGCTGCACGTCACAAGCTGCTGCTGCTGCAGTGGAAGCTTGCTGCCCCCTAGTGTCTATTTCGAGGCCTCTGACAGACAATGACCTGAGAGCCACCTTCGGACATTTCTCTCCAAAAGTCCTCTTATAGGACCAAATTGGCTACATAGATGTGTAGCGATTTCACTAGACGTCATGCCGTTATTTTTCATTTCCACTATCAAGTTGTGATAGCCATCTAAAGCCATGTTTGGAAGTCCCGAAGAATAGGCGCCAACGGGGACCTCAAAATAGACACTAGGGGGCAGCAAGCTACTACTGCAGCAGCAGCAGTGACGCACCGCAAAAGATGAACGGCTTCCGGGTCAAGAGAAACCAGCTTGCGGCTACATTTCATTTCCCGATTTGTGCTAAATAAACACATAATAGAACATCGGATAAGGCTCGTTTCCCGTTTTTCATTTTTATTTCAACAAAAACGGGAGACGACTCGTTTCCCGTTATTTGTTCATATACATCAAAACAAAAAAAACGGAAATCGGTTTGTTTCCCGTTTTCCGTCTCCTTGCTTCGGAAGGAAAAACGAATGGCCGAAAAGTACACGGACCCCATAAGTCCGTCGTAACAACGCGCACGCGTCACGACGACGACCTTACGTTGGACGCGGGCCTCACCTGGTTGGATGAAGTTGTTCGGCGAAGGAGGTATTCCGAAGCCATTGGTTATGTACGGAGAGCTGAAGTCATCCATTTCGTCGTTGAAGATGATTCCAGTTGAGCGAGACATGACTTTGGACCCAAAGCTGGATGCACAAATAAGGTATACATTGATATACAGTTAGTTATTATAAAATAATGTTGGCATTATTCACACTTGGTCAAATTTTGATTTGATTTGATTTTTTTGTTTTTGTTGATTAGGTGTTTTGTTTGTTTTTTTTGCAAGAAATGACAAGATGTATATTTTTTTCCAATGGCTATGCTAATATTGTTCACATCTTCACACACACACAAAAAAGTATAAATTCAAGTCATATGTGTCCCTATGTGCACATGCTCCAAATTTGTAGTTGATTAGAATGTTAGATTATGCTAAACGTTAAACGGATCCCAAACAATTCAGATCCTTCAAAATTGTCACAACTTTTCAGTGTTTTCTTTTACAGCTGAAGATATTCATGTAAACATGAAAAAAAAAACTTTAATTTCAAATGTGGCTTTTCGTTAAAAAAAAAAATACACTAAAAAATAAAAATGAAATAATTGATATCAAATTGATTTTGCTTTTCGAGCCTGATAGAGATTCATGAAACCATTAATCGATCATTTTAAAATCTCTTTTTTTTTCCCCATAAATTCATAAACAAACAGAATTTTAAAGGCCACAATTTTTGTATCTTCCCGTTTTCTTGAAATTTACAGTTCACATGAATTCAAAAGTATTTTCTTACATTTATGAAAGACCTGACTTATTGCACTTTAAAACAGTTCAGGATCCTTTTATTTCATATGTGCAATTATTGAATTAGAATAAATCAATATTGGACTGAATTGAAGTGAATCAAAGCAAATCGGGAAAAAAAAATGGAATGGAATCTTGTGAATCGAAATCGAATCAATTGAAGAAATTAGAATCGATACCCAGCCCTAGTCTTTACTGTTGTACAAATTTATGAGCACATCAATACTCGATTGACAATGGAGGTCAAATAGAAGTGAATGTTTGCATTTATTCCGACAAGGCGGATAAGAATCTTACTATAGATTAATGGTGCTGGTGGCCGCCACGGCGCTTCCGTCTTCAGCAATCACCGACAGATGAGCCGTTCCGTGGTCGTCTGGGACAAAATAATCCGGCTCATAGTAAATGTCGGGATGAGTGGTGTCGTCGGTAATTTTCTTCCTTATGCCTTCAGCAAAGTAGGCCGACGTCATGTTTCGGATGAGCTGAGAAGAGACAAATCATTTTTGCAGTTATAAGACTATTAGGTGAACAATTGATCAATAGATTGGTTTTTAAAATGTTCCGATCGGGTGTCAAAAGTCGAAATCAATCCTTTGATTTGTTGTAATAAAAACATTTTGCATATTTGCGTTCAGGATTGAACATTAACACCGGCCAACACACCAAATGCATATTTACAATTAGGCCCAAAAATATTTGGTCAGTGACAATTTTGTTATTTTAGCTGTTGACAAAACCATATCCAGGATACAATCATATCATCAATAGAATTAAAGTGCAGACTCTCTGCTTTAATTTGAGAGTATTGAAATCCAAATTGGAGCAGGGGTTTAGAAATTACAGCTCTTTAAAATGTCTTCTTTTTTTTTTTTCCCCCCAAGAGGACTAAAGATAATTGGACAATTGACTCAGAAGGCTGCAAAAAAAAATAAATAATCAAAAGCCCATCCTGAGGCTGACAAAAAAAAAAAAAAAAGAAAACCATCAAAGAGAGAGCAGAAATGTTACTACCCGTTATTGCTCCATGCTATTTATATTGGCATCTGCTCGGTAAAAAATAAATAAATAAAAATAATAATTGGCTGAGGAAACTATAATCTCCTCAAGAGAACAATCACCACTCATTGAAATTATCAGCTTGCGAAAGGTAGCGATAACTTGAAAGCTTACATCTGTGATATTGAGGAAAAGCGGGTCCCCGAGTCGGCTCCTCTTGGCGTAAGCAAAACGGAACGCCTCTATGATGCGATGATACGTTAGCGTTTTCATCTCGGGCGTGGAAACGCTTGCGTCTGTGAAGTTGTACCCTGAAAAAAAAAAGTCCACAGGGACAAAATTTGGCAGTGATTAAACAATCACCGTTTCTCGGCCAAAATATTTCATGCGGCTTCTTCTTCCTCAACGTGCGAAAAGCCAATTATTCGATTGCATCCACACATTGGCACGTTATGAAAGTGTTGACTCGAGTCAAATAACAACATGGATGAAAAGCGTGTCGATTCATGTTTTCATATAGGAAGCAGATTATCATTCCGACACAAACGTGAGCAGTCGCTTCCTTTTCTGTGACCAAACATGAAGGAAGGACCGACCGCGAGGAAATGTGCCATCAAATTTGGCGAGGCTGCTCACCGTTGACTATGTTGAGGATGAGTGCCAACACTGGGCCGCTGGAGGGGGCGTCCGGCACGTACATGGTGTATTCCCCGACACTCATCGTTAGGGGATTTTCATTTAGTACTGGCTGGTACTCCAATAAATCATCCAAGCTGATAATCCCACCTAGAATATTGATAGAGGAACACGCAATTGTCCGACCTGTTTTGCCAGTTGTTCATATGCATTTTACATGTTCGTTGTTTTTTTTTTTTTTTTCATTTAATAGATAATTCAACCAAACCTGCTGCCTGGATGTCATCCACGAGTCTCTGCGCCATTGAGCCGTCATAGAACACGCTAGGACCCTCCTCTGCTATTCTCTGGTACGTGTGTGCCAGCTTTGGGAATCTTACGATGTCATTTTCCCTGAGAATGTTTTTGTGTGAATCACAAAACACTTCACTGGAAGATGAGAGGAGAAGAAAATGTTTATTTTCTAAAAGTTCAGGAGCCAAAAGAATAGGTTTCTTGTATTGGCTAGATGATGCAAATTTCCAATTATGTAAAGATTAAAAGTAAAATAGGAGAATAAAAAAAATGAAACAAATTAAATTAATTTGTATACAGTTTTGCTATCTATCGATACAGTACATACATTTAAAAATCAATTAAATTACAGTAAATTAAATTCTTCTTTTTTTCACACATTACAATGCAATGAAAAAGTATCTTGCGAGCAAAATACGCCATTTAGGGAAATCCGTTAGCCTTTGTTAGGCGAATGTTCGTAACAAGAGAACTATCCCATGTTTATATCCTCCTGACTACCAGCAATTCAAATGTGTCCTCTGTAGTGGACCTTTTTAAACCTGAATATTTCCCACCCAGTGCAAAGGATTGAATTAACTCCTTTTGTGATCTATAGACGACATTCAGAGCTTTGCTACCTTTGATTGCATCATAAAAGAAAATGGCTTCCCTCAGTGCAAGCACTTTTTCACGAAGAGGAAAAGTAAGTGTATAATACTTTTTATTGAACAAATTTAGGCTTTAAATGTTGCTAGCATGCTTTCTACAAGACTCTTAAGAACACATTAAAGTATTGTTTGAATTATTTTAATTGTATTTGAGCCTAGCATTTAAGTTTTAAAAAAAATGTCCTCTGTAGTGGACACATCATAGCTTCAAAATAAAAACTTTTTTTTTTTTCAAAAATTTCTTTTGCAGTATTCCAGTTACTTCACAAAGATTGGGGAATATCAAAAGAAACATGATTGGACAATATTTTTTTTTCCCCCTGGTAGTCAGGAGTCTATCAAAAGTTATTATACATTATTATATGTTCTCTAAAAATCAACACAAACGGCATTCCCTATTTGCCACATTCAGCTCACCAAAGGTTGGCGTTTCCTTGAATGAAATCCTTGCTTTTAAAGATGGCACGAGCCAAGGCTTTCCCAATCGGAAAGCCTTCACGGGCCAAGGCGATGCTTGGCTCAAACAGTTCTTTCCATGGCAGCCGCCCATGTCGCTTGTGTGCCATCTCGTAGCCGCGAATCTCCCCGGGGATGGCTATGGACAGTCCGCCTGTTATGTACAAACATGATGAGAGTTTTGCATATCATGGCTGTTCTTTGGACCATCCTGCAACATCATTACCGTAGCAGCCATATTGAAATGGTATATAAAGTGTGTTGCTAAACGTACTGCAGTATATTGAGTGTTTGCCAAAGAATCATTCCGTCTGTGCAACATTTGAAAGGGAAAATAAACCAAAACACATTTTCCCCAGCCGGAAAAAAAACAACAACAACAAAAAAAACATTTTCCCCAGCCAAGTATGGAGCCCCTAAGGTGACATGGTAGGAAAAAAACAACTGTGCTTTCCCTCGCAAAGTTGTTTTTTCCGCCTACCGTGTCACCTTAGCTGCGCCGTAAACACTTCCGGGTCATCTTCCATGTCATCAAAAGCGACGAGGATGGAACCTTTGTAAACATGAAACAAAACAGTGGGAAAGCTTTCCCAAAGCGACTAGGATGGAGCATGTATTTTTCCACTGCTTTGTTCACACGTCGCTTTTGCTCACATGGAAGATGACCCGGAAGTGTTTACGGCGCACCTAAGGTCACATGGTAGGCGAAAAAAACAACTTTGCGTTCCCTCGCAATCTTTGCGAGAGAACGCAAAGATGTTTTGCGAGAGAGCGTAGTTTGTTTGTTTGTTTTTTCTACCATGTCACCTTCGGGGCTCCGTTGGCCAAGTGCCAGGAAGAAAGATGTCTCGTTTCGTGCTGTGTCGCCAGTTAATCATACACACGACGTGCTGTTAACGGCTGCGTTTTATTTTCAACGTGTGTAGGACAAGAACAACACTTTGCATACAAGTAAAAAAAAAGAAAAAAAAGAAAAGAAAGATCACCCGACGTATGCTCCAATCAAAAACATGCGCACTTCAGGGACCGCTCGGAAAACATATTCTCTCAGAATATTACAAAAGACACCATTTTGGATGTCCTTAGTCTCCATCAGAGGTGCCCAAGTTTGGTCCTCGAGAGCCCCTACCCAACCTGTTTTGCATGTCTGTCTCCTCCAACGCAGCTGAATCCAATCAAACTCATCATCTCAAGCCTGATAATGACCCTGATCATGAATCAGGTGTGTTGGTGGAAAGAAACATGGAAAACAGGCTGGATATGGTTTCTTTCGAGGACCAAACTTGAGCATCCCAGGTCCACATCCTCTCTTTATTCTTTCTTTTGTTGAATTGCCGCATTTGATGAATTCATTGGCAGGTTTTACTGCCACACAAGGTTGATGTGGCCGTTTCCATCCATCCTGTATACATCCTGCAACAGGATGCCCAAATAGCACGTACGACTCCAAACAAGATTGTGGCCAGCTGAGCTCGTGCCACTTTGTGGAATTGTGGCAACAGTCGAGAGTCGACTAATCCCCGTTGCCGTGTGATCGCACCTGTACGGGAAAGTTGTGTGTTGTTGCCAAACATGTCCTCGGTGGCGTTCTTGGGCGCCGTCTCCCTTGCATCAATGGTTTCGACTCTCCCTGTTGAGGACAAAAATGAGTCCGTTTTGCTCAAACTTCACTTTGATGTTATGAATAATGAGTCACACTCACCCGAAGAAGCATTGTAGATGACAAAGAAGACCCCTCCTCCAATGCCCATACTGTGTGCGTTAAAAAGGCCGACACAGAGCAAGGCGGCAATCGAGGCATCCACCGCTGAACCGTTTTTCTTCAAAATGTCCCTACGGACGTGCGAGAATTATGTGTGCACTTGTACAAACGGACTATAAATAGCACCCTTGATGAACAAACACCTCCTTACCTTCCAACTTCGGAACACTTTCCAGCATCGGCAGCGACAGCGGCCCTTAAGAACAAGTGGCCTGTAGGGGGAGTCATGTTTTTCTTCCCCATGCCTATGAAGAGCAGCAGACCCACAACAACCACAAAAATCACCACCAGACCAGCAATCACAGGTTTTGCAACCATCTTCCTGTGAATCAGACAACAAAGACCATTCGGTGTCACAAAGGGTTTGGTGACAGACATAGCCTATGCATGTTATTCTTAATACTTTTTATTCTCCTTTAAATGTAATACTGCTCAGTTGCTGTTGCTTCATTGACACTGAGGTTAATGTATGGAAGTGGAAACGAAGATACATGGCAACTGCTGACAAATGATCCTCTGTGTTATTTCCTCAGCCAGCAACGTTATGGTTGCGATGTTAATCATTTTTCGCTTATTCTAATCTCACGACACGCCAAGTCATACATGTTCCACTGCATCCTTCAGTCCTGACAGTATTTATGATGCAAGCTTCTCAACAGCATATTCCCTTGTGTGTTACCTCATCTAGTCTCCGTTTACTCCTCATGCTGCTGCTGCTGCTGCTGCTGCTGCTGCTGGGCAAGACTAAATAATGCGGCCGCAGCTGCTCCTGCTGTTGCTGCTTTGATTGCATCTACGAGTAAATCTAATCACAATGGTTCTGTTCTGAATCTCACAGGCTCCAAAGTCTGCCACAGAAATGCCAACGATCATTCACAGCAGAGCAGTACGATTCTGCATCGGCGTTACAGATGACAACAACTCTCATTAGCCTATTTTGTGCTCAAATATATTCAGAGTCTGTATTATTTTTGGTATCCTAGCAGACTTCAAGCAAGACGGTGCATTTCATTGCAAACTATAGCCAAAGTATGACTAAAGTATTACAGTATTGCAAAATGAAAATCCCATAACAATGGGCATACAGTGTATGGGTCATTCCAGAATTGGAAGGCCTTTTCTTTCCTCCACGTGAAATTACAAATAAGCCACCTACAAAATACAGAAACATGCACTCACTGTGTAAATTAAAGTTGTCCTGACCCCTAAGACAGAATATAACTGTAGCTGTAATGAAAGTGCCTCCTACATAAAGTTTTATTTAAAATAGCAACTAGCTCTCTCTTGATGATCAACTCCCATGTAATGTAACAGATCAAATATAATTGGTAAAATTTTAGTGTCATGTCTTGTCTTCATTGTGGCTGTAAAAACATTTTTGTTTTACTTCAAAGTACTATCTGAGGTTGTCTCTCAACATGCACGCAAACTTCTTACTAGAACCTTCCATCTAAGCAGTGATTCTCAACTGTAGTTTGAGCTTTTATCTGTGGCGCTAAAAAAAAAACAAAAAAAAAACAAAACAAGGCATGTTTTGTTTAAAATAGCCAACGTAACGACAATTCTGAACATCATGCTTCATTTCCATGGCATCTTGTATTGCTTTTGCCTATGACAGCCAGGCATATTGTGATAGTAGTCATAACATTTTTTTATTACATTTTCAAATCAAAATAATCCTCACGAATTAAATTACAACGATCCAAAAGCCAATGCGTTCGTTTTTCAATGAGAGGAGAGATGTCCTTTCACCAAGGATAAATGCTGCATTCCATGAAAGTGGAAAATCGGAATAATCCCTCTCGAATTGTGTCAATTCTGACCTCAAAACGTTCGAGGCTAATGTAAATATAAGACATGTGTTCACGTGACACAACGGGATTTTGAATGATTGTGTTCATAAATAATTTATCAGAATCAGCAATCTTTGTTGTTTATATTTGCCACAAACGCGTTGAGGGAAGAACTGGGCCACTCCGAATGGGATAAATCCGACTTCAAACTCTCCTCGAATGCAGCATAAAACCACCATTTTGGCTTGTCACGTAAACTCGGAATTTATAGTTTCAAAAGGCAAATGAGTTTGCTAAACTGCCAAAAG
This sequence comes from Festucalex cinctus, assembly GCF_051991245.1. Lineage (NCBI taxonomy): Eukaryota > Metazoa > Chordata > Actinopteri > Syngnathiformes > Syngnathidae > Festucalex > Festucalex cinctus. The sequence goes on along the minus strand of NC_135415.1, from coordinate 30,073,041 downwards.
CATAAATGCCTGAGATGACAATGTCCACAAGCCAGTTGAGGCTGAATTAAGGGTAACTATACTTCCCTGTTGCTTACCTAATACAGGTAAATTCCATGTGGGACCTTAGTGCGTCTGTTATTTGACCGCGATCAGAAATTGAGGATCACTAATTAATACTCTGATAATCAGTGAGTCTCAACTGCTGGTCGCTCTAATCATTAGAGGAAGGGGGGAGTGAGATACGTGTCTCAGTGGAAAAGCACGTCACATAACCAAAAATTATAAAAGAAATGGTCCGTTTTTTGTTTTTTTGTGGTTGACCGTTGTGTCTGATGTGTAGGCTACTGTCTGTAATTAATCAGCCAACTTGCAACATAATAGTCCTGCATTTCACGGTGTGTGTGTGTGTGGGGGGGGCGGTTAACCCACGTAGGAGGGACAAGCAGCGGGCTACGCGTGCTGCGATTGGTCAGACGTTCCACGCTGCTCACACCTAAACAGCAGCGTAAAACAGTAGATAAAGCAGCCCTCGTCGTTATCGTCGTCGTCATCACCTGATCACAAGCAACGTAGGACAAGTCAGAGTATAAATTGATAAAAATGAGCGTGAGGAGAACGTGTTTTGGTGCACATCGGTGGCTTTAGTGGCGACCGGCTGCAAAGGCAGACAGCACGACGTCGTGTTGTTAAAAAAAAAAAAAATAAATAAAAAAAAGGAGGCTGATGATGGGTCAGCCCTGCTGCTAATCCCGTTTGACTTGGAACAACAACAACAACAACAAGGCAGCCTGCACCTGCGCCACGCATCGGCATGGGCTCCAGACTGAGCAGACAGAACAGCTTGGACAATGAGAATTTCTCCAAAAAGCGACGCAGGCTCCTCGACGTCGCGGCGGAGGGCGACAACAATCGAAGCGGCCGGGCTGGCGGCGACTTCCTGTTCGCCCTGATGCTGAAGACGGACAAACTGCCCGGGATGCTGCGGAGGACCAACCACAGCCCCTACATGAGACGGGTGGCGTGGATCAGGGAGATCCAGAAGCTGCTTCGCGACCGCCGCATGGAGCAGGCAACCGACGTGCTCAGATTACTGAGGAAGGTGAGGTGAAACAACACGGCGACGACTTGCTGTCCGAGCTCGGGCCTGTTCTTGTTACTGGTGCAATCCAAAAGCAACAGATGGCTACCGGACATCAACATCTGATGAGGTTGTCAGGCACCTTAATTTATTTGCATATATCTTTATATGAGATTTTAAATTTCCCATAGGAGGGAATATGAGTGAGTTGTTGTTCTAGCTCACCCAGGACAAATGCTGTAGAACATGGATGAATGTTGATGTCAATGCAATGCATATTTTTGTAATTTAGATTTTTGTGAGGAAACCACATTTCTGATTTGAGGTATAAAGAAAAAAAAAAGTGAAGTCCTCCTATATGAAACCGGCTTTTACCATATCCAGCTTCATCCTCTGATGATAATTGCAATGTGCACACGTAGCCACTTTCTCTCTCGTGTGTTTATTCTTCTCGAAAGTAGGCCACTGAGCGACATGGTCAAAGTAGCCAACACAGCAAGTGACTCACCACAGCGGTCACTTTCACTCTTAGTCAAAATGGCAGCGTTGAAGAAATGCGTTCCGGTCTTTGACCAGACGGTTCTCTTCAAACGAGGACACGGTTTCCCCCCCCACACAATTATCCCTCTCTTGTTTTGTCCTGGTTCCTTCCACTTGACAGAGTTCCACTCTTGTTAGGCCTTTTTCGACATGCCTGTTCGAGCAGACATCAGCACACTGCACGTGCTCCATAATTGCCTGCACTCTTTGAAAAGAAGGTCACTGGCAAGGAAATATGGAGCTGCCTCTGGCCTTTTTATTCTGCTGTCTGCTCTGATGTACTGATGTCAAATCATTGTCATTTGTGGTGACATATCCGGTTCTCCACCAAATGCAATATGTTTTGCAAGAATCCGTCAAAGTAACAAACACATCAATCAACATGTACTTTTTTTTTCTTTTCTGAAGTTTAGTCTACTTTCAGCCACCAAATTGGCAGTTGCGCCGGTTAGCATGTGACAGGAATGCCTTTGGCCTGCCAGCATGGCGCAGGGCGGTCCACCAAAATCCAAAGCGCTTGGACCCACACAAAAATCAGGACGCGCGCGCCAGTTTTTCCACCCAAGCGCACGTGTGCCGTCTGTGCATATACAGCCCAAGGATTTTAGAGTTTCGAGAGGAAGAGATTCCATCGTTGCTGCCAGAGGTTACATTAAAAAAAAAAAAATTCCCTCCATTTGGCTGGCCTATTTGGCCGGCAGTCATCCGGGATTCCAGCCATATAGTTCATCTGAGATATGTTTTGAGTAGCTCTAAAATGGCTACCATTAACTTCAAATTAAATGCACTCTTTGAATGAGTTTTATCAGCACTTGCACTTCTGATGAAAATGATTGTGAACGATATTAGATGCATACCAGGTTCAGTCGTCTTTAGTTTTCCAAATAAGTGGGTAGTAAACAAAATCACCATATAATCACACGTGACATTAATCTCAACAGTTCTGATGTTCATCTGGGCTTCAGGTTTAGACAATAATTGAGACCTTTATAAACTATAAGATATTTATTGTCTGGTTAGCGCTGTCAACATATCAAAGTAGTTCATCCCTTTTGACTTTCCTTTTCAGATGCTGAGGCAAATGTGCTGTGTCACATGTGTGACCTTGCAGACACTGACAGATGTAAGACACAATAAATATCCTATAATCTACAAGGTCTCGATTATTTCTGAAATTTGTAGCCCGGAAGAACAACAGAATTGTTGGGCGAATGGCCCAATGCAGTTTGACTCTTCACATTTTATTCAATTGAACCCAGAGTCAAGAGAGGATATCGTTTTCTAATTCACGTAAGCGCTATTTTGTGCAGATGCTAGAAAGATCCTTGGTTTAAAGTTGGCCTTTTTGAAATCTTTTTTTTTTCTCACGCTTTCAACCCTGCGGCTTATACTGTATATGCGGCGAATATATGAATTTTTCATCCTGAACCGTAACAAGCATTTGTAGTCATAAAATTAATTAAATTAACACTGGAAGCGAGAGAATATTTGATCTTTTTCTCTTTCTGTGTGGGAGGATTTCCCATCGACAAATTGATTTATTTTCACATTGATATCTTTGGGGATCTATTTTGGACTGTGAATGAGGCCATCGGCGGAAGGATACATGAAAAGAAGGGCGAACTTCTGCCATTAAGTTAAAGCGTGCATGTTCACTGAGCATGTGTCCTTTTTTTTTTTCTTCTTCTTCTTCTTCTTCTTTTTTTGTGCTTGTTTTAGAGCTTAACGAGCCACTTAAAGTTAATTGTTTGATTGACACTAATATGCGAAGAAGACGCGATCAGCTAACGTGGGGAGGGAGAGAGAAAAGAGACGGTGACGTTCAATGAGGAGCGAACGAGGAGCGCACGTCAACGAGACTGACTGACAGAGACGAACTTGATGGAGTTGCCCAGTTTGTTTTGGATACAGAAGGCGAGGACTTTGAGGGATTTGTGATTGATCAAAAGCAACGTGAGTACATTGTTATTGCTCTCTGCCTTAAAAAAAAAAAAAAAAACTAGCGCTAGCATGTGCTAGCGTATGTTTTAGCATACTGCTAATGGCATGCTAGCATGTGTAGCGTCGCTGGGAGCTTTGGAGGCGCTCCCAGCATGCTTTGCGGCACTGGCGATCGAAAGGCTGTGTAAAATGCATGTTCTGTATTAATTATTCTGCTAGTTAGTGGTCTAGCTGTTGTATTGGTTCTGGTAATGCTTTCTAGTTTGTTGCTACATGGTGATTTAATTTTGCTGTGACACGAATGACTTGCCTGCATTCTGCCAGTTGAAAGTGGGTAAGTGAGAGCTTCTGCTTACAATAATGAAAGTGGTCACTGGTCCTCACTTACATAGTACCATCTTTCTTTGTAAATATCTAATTTTCAATGTGGGCACATGCGGCTTATGTGTTGACAAAATGCTTTTTCCTTTAGAAATGTAGTGGGTGCGGCTTATAATCAGGTGTGCTTTATAGTCCAGCAATTACGGGTAGTTCTGTGTGTCTATATGTTGCCCTTGTTTAAAAAAAAAAAAGGGGGGAAAAAGGAGCCAATAACGTGGAGCTGGCAGCCTCCCACTCAATTTGCAATCGATGCGCATCGTGCTGTGGAGAAAACAAAAGCGTGCGCAGGCGTGTATCTGCGTCTCCAAGGCTTTACTTCTTATTAAAGTTGCATGCACCGCCCAAGCGCTCGTCATTGTCGTTTGCCTCATTAGGACTTGTTGATGAGAGCAGTCGCGCGGCTGCATCGCTTACTGACTTACTGTTGCCTTTCTCATTTGCACTCTCGAAATTTTGCATTCCATTTATACTCGGCGATTAGTTTTCATGGTCCATTCAAAGACCGCAACATGAAGCACAGCTGCACAATATAAGATTCAATATCGGTGTATGATGTTTGAAGAATCCTGCTGTTGCAAAGACTCCATTTTTCATTTTGCCATTAATTGAAATTGGAGTTTTCAGAGCAGTACCGTAATAATACTTATAAACTTTAATATATGCGCTTTTAATCTACTTGCCAATACTGCAAATTCTTTGTGTTTTACCACACACTTTTGTCTGCACATTCATTTCTTGTTTTCCTGTTTTCTGTTAGGATCTGGGACTGGAAGGTACCTCCCTAAATGACATCTTATACAAGAATGCTGCCTTCCTCAATCTGGTGGATCCAATTTCGCATGAACTGCTGTTGAGTTTGGCCCGTGAGATGCAGAATCCGAAGAAGGTCAGCCCTTTTTTTTTTTTTTTTTTTCAGTGCTTCTCAATTATTTTCTGTTAGGAAGGAGATCAAATTTTGTTCCCCATCCCCAAACTCTCCAATGGACTACAAAGTGAATCATATCAATTCCCTATAAAGTTGTTCTAAGTAGGGATAGACCGATTATGGGCCGAGCCGATTATCGGTGCCGATACTTTACAAATATTGGCATCGGCCATTTTTTGAATCGGAGGGCCGATTAAAGCTGGTATCTCACCAAGCAGTGAATACTTGCGAACGTCGCGAATTTGGGGTTTTCATCAGGCATTGTAAGACGTTCACAGTCAGTTTTGACTAGTCGTAAACACATTTGAAACATATCAGACAATTTTTTTCACTGCAAAGATCTTTTGTAACATTTTACGAACCCTAACAAAAAAATAAATAAAAAATAACTACATTTCAATTTCAACTTTATAAAAAATAAAAAATAAAAATAGGAAATCCCTACAGTTTTTATTAAAAAAAAAATATATATATATCAAGAAATTGTAGAAATCTTTAGGGATTTATTTACTTGCTTTTTAATTTGAATTATTTTTTTTTTAAATTTAGCTTAACACATGCTAATGACCCTGGCAGCTCTGCAATTTTTGTTATTTTTTTTAAACAAATCTGTCATACTTTAAAAGAATTTTTTTCCCCTATTTTACTGCAAAAGAATATCGGCTTTACTGCAAATGAATATCGGCCTTGAAATATCGGTTATCGGCCTCCTTGACTGCTAATAATTTGTATTGGTATCGGCCTTGGAAAAAAACATATCGGTCTATCACTAGTTCTAAGTACACTGCTGCATAACGTATCTCATTAATGGAAAAGGAAATATGTAAGAAATATAGATCCTTTTAGAACATAGCATGTTTTAGTCTTTACCAAAAAAAATAATAATAATTAAAGTGCGCCAATTTTGCCTAAAATGGGAAAACAAAAAAAAAACATTTTTGGACTGACTAATTGAGCCATGTGATTATCACAGTCTCTCCACTTTTCATCTTAACCAGTTGTTCATGGTTTCTCTAAAGGATTAAAAAAATAAAAAATAAAAATAAAAAAAAAGGATTTTCCACCCTCCTGGCATCACACTGTGCCCCCCTGCCCCACTATTTGAAAAAGACTGCTTAAAGCAACACACCTGATTCAAAAATCCTGTTATAGTTAAAGATCTTATGCTCCCACATTGGCTTCCCGTTGTTCATAATTACACACACAGACTGACAGATTGACAAATAATTTTAGCACAATAATAAGGGCACATTGGTATGCATTTATCTGCTTATAAGGATTTAAAAAATGCACTAATTCTGAGAGTTAAAATGTACCATTGATAAAGAGAGAGAGAGACAAAATACTTTGTATAAAAAGCTCTTGAAACCATCCAAAAGTAAACCAATCATGGCTCATGTTATATTCAACCTTGTCAAAAGGAGCAAATAGTACGAAGGCAAACATTTGATCTGGTCTTGTTTTACATTTACACAGTTTATACTGATTATTCTGCTTGTGACAAAGTCACCTATGCTATTCAACATCCAGCAAAATATATTTAAGTTGACAACTGCAAAGAAAAATAAATTGAGTCCCACAACGCCACAAAAATGAGGCTTTGTGAGCTTCATGTTTGAATCGCTTGCACGCGTTTTGACTCGGCAATTAGATGTCTGCTCTGATTACGGTGTTGTAAAAAAAATACAATAAAAGTGACCATGAAAAAAAAAGTTTGCTGATTAGTCTAATAGTGTGTAATTGAGTTGTTTAGTGCTGGAGATGAGGCGACGCCGCTCAATGGGAAACGACATCAATTCCAAAACAACAACGTGTGTTCTTTGTATTTTGGTCCACAGGATTCTGACACCATCAAGTCATCGGATAAAATTTGCAGGCAGCTGATCTACCACCTGACCCCACATTCAAAATGGCTGAGACAGAGCATGTCCAGACGGAAATCCCAGGCATGGTAAGCCCTCGTGTCCACACATGCACTAATAATAGCAGTGATAATAAATCTGCAGCCCACTTCAACACAACACAACGCAACAACGCAACAACACAACGCAGGGCACGGCTCCACGTCGAGCCGTAGAGATTTCCATCTCCGTAGCCGACATTGAATTAGGACAGATCCGACCACGGGCCGACCTGACGGGGAAGCCACAGTAACCACAGCTGTCAATCATCTTTCCTTTGAAGTGCTTGATCACGTGCTTGCGTGTTGCCGCTGGCTTCTTCTGTCACGCACGCTTCAAAAACGTCACTTGCAACACATTTTCGGTCTGTCTGTTAGCAGGGATTTAAAATCAAGAATACAAAAGAAGCTTTTTTTTAGCTAGCCACTGTAAACAACAGATTCATTTTTTTAATGACAGGATATTTTTGGTTAGAAATAAAGACGCCATTTTGAACCACGTGATGGACAAATGCGATTTGAGCCCGGACAGGATCACGTAGTTCACTTTACTGTTGAACTTTACTGTTTGTTTGTTTGTTCAGTTCAGATTATCATGTCTTGGACAATTCATTCTTAATGTCTTGAAAATGGGATCCATTGTTGCAATTATGTGTTGCAAATCAAGATAGACATAATAACTAGGGGTGTCAGGCGATTAACATTTTTTTAATCGCATGACTTCAATAGTTAACTCACGATTAATCGCAACTTTTATTTCTGTTCTTAATGAACAAGAAAAATTTTTTTTTCCAAGTTTTCATACTCTTAACAAAAACAGAAAAAAATAAACTATTAAACTAATAGAATAGATAGAATAGAATAATAGTAATAGAATAGATAAACGGTAGAATAATCGGTCCAAAAGAAACGGAATGCCAAGTGGCAACAACTTTCTGGTGTCCTTCCTTTGCCACTTAAAAACAATAAAAAGACTTTAGGAGGTCTCGCCAACCATTCAGATTATTAATGGGGGGGGGGCTGTGCTTTGAGATCCGGTGTATGTTTATGACAATTACCATAACAAGTGATGTTATTGATAAACAACAATGTTTCATTGAGTGAAATCATTACTTGCCACATGCATGGTCACAAGACATGATTAACCTGATTTCTTTATTATGCAATTTAAATGTAATTAAAAGCATGGTTATATAATAGATGTTAAGTAAATGACATCAATCAACAAGAGTTTGCTGAGCACCAGTAATTCCCTCACAGTTATTATGTCATTTATAATCTCACTTCAATTCTCTGATTATTCCCCAACCTCGAGATCCTGAGTGATATCGTATCGTTATAGTTTTCCTTTTACACCAAGTTTTGATCATTTTCAATCGACTGCGTTGTGGCGTTGCTATGAAAAGAGCGAGAAATGTGTCTGTGCTCAAAAAATGATCTTTGCGACACGCTTGTCGAACTGCAGATTCGTCTGAAAGAAGGATAAAAATGGCTTTCTAACAGGATCACATCCATTTTTCATGCTCACTGAGCTCCAAAGAAAGCCAGTGTGGGGGTTGGGGGGGGCGCGTGAGGAAACATGCAGGAAGGCCTGCACCAGAAATTGGACATGAGGACTTTTCTGCCTTTTGCTGTGAAAGCCAGCAGGAAGTGCAAGAGTTTGCAACGGAATCATTGCATGCATATATTACATGTTTAATAAAAACATATTGAACTGGCTCCTTTTCCAGTTTTTTATTTGATTATAATTATTATTTTTTATTTTTTTTATTTTATTTTTTACATTGGCCTTTGCTGTCTTTGAACGCGAGTCACTCAGGACACATTTGCGAATCTTTGTGCTGACGTGTCACTCGATAGCATCACAAGTGAGCGAGACGGCAGCGGAGGGATTCAAAAAGGTGCCGACCATTTTTAGAATTCAAAAGATGAATCGACTAACCACGTTAGTAACATCTTAAAAGTAATACACGCTCGCTACATTGAGAGGCTATGGATGGAATAAGTGGCTGTTTTTCAAAATAAAATAGTATGTATAGCTGTTTTTTATTTATTTATTTTTATTTTTGGGCAACAGAAATGGTTTGGGACCTCTAAAAACCATTTTGTTAACAAAATAAATTTAAAATGAAAATGAATTTAAAAAAATAACTGAAGCTACATTTTACACAAAACACAAAACTAAAACTTTATAGCGAAAATGTCTGTTTCAGTTGTTGGTAATTAAGTTAATGCATGAGTGAATGATTTTTAGTATATGAGGGATGATTTTAAGTATATTTATTACAATATTAACTGGAATAAGGACACAGTCACACAGAAGTGACGCCATCTAGCGGCAGCCAATAGAAAAGCGCCTTCAGATGACATCACTAATTTTGCATGTTGGCCCGGTTCGCCTGTTTTTTCATTTAACTCAGCCGAAATGCACAGCTAGTAAGAAATGCGTTAATGTTTTTCATTTAACCATGCGCAAGTTATGACATTTTCTTTAAAAAACAAAAACTAATACTGAAACTAAATAAAACTAAGCCTTTTTTTTTTTAAATAACTAAAACTAGTAAAAACTAATTTAACCACCCTGAAAACTAACTTTAAAAAAAAAAAAAAAAAAAACTAAAGCTAAAAACTAACTAAAATGAAAATTCCAAAACTATAATATCCCTGTTTGGGACTTTATTCTTTGTTTTTTACATTCCGCACAACTCTCATTTATTGTGCAGTAGTCTCATTGTAACATGTATTTGTTCCATGTTTTGATGCATTTTTATGCTTTATTTTTATGCCTTATAAAACATTTATGTCTGAATTTTGGGAAGCTTGGAACGGATTAGGGCATTTACATGGAAAATGTGTCTCTACTTACAAACTTTTCTACTTAAGAACCAATTAATTTCGTAAGTAGAGGTCACTAAAACGAGTAAAAACTAATTGAACCACCCTGAAAACGAACTAAGTAAATTAAAAAAATTACAAACTAAGTCAAATGAAAATTCCGAAACTATAATAAGCCTGTTTGGGACTGTGGCCTATTGATTGTCATCTGTGTCTTGGCTGTGGCGGATGTTTTGGCCCCTCTGCTGCAGTCTTAGTCAGCTTTTTTTAATTTTTTTTTTTTTTTTTTTGCCCCAAGCTCATCCATCCAAACGTTCCCTCTGTTGCGCAACACATGAAGCCAAGCCCGTGTTTCCGGATCAGTGGCCCAACTAACCCTCGATTTAGTTTGTTGATGTGGCTTTAACTTTGACTCGTGTTCCTCTCACTGCACAGTCTCAAGACGACCCTCCAGAAGAAAGTGTCCAACGACACCGTGGACCTGTCAGGCATTCCTCTGTCGGCCCGCGACGTCCGCCAAGTGGCCTTCTACCTGCAGAACAACCGCGACAGCGTGACGTCGGTGGACATCAGCTTCACGGAGCTCCAAGACGAAAACCTGAAACTTCTGCTTCCCCTCCTCGCCTCGCTACCCAAACTCAACACCCTGGCCCTCAACGGCAACCGCCTCACCCTGAGCGTCCTCAAGGACCTGGCCGAGACGCTGAAAGACCCCAAGAAGTTCTCCAGCCTGGCCTGGATCGACCTGGGCAACAACGTGGACATCTTCACCATGCCGCAGCCGCTGCTGGTGGCTCTGCGCCGGCGCTGCAGCCTGAAGAGCAGCCTGCCGACCATCTACGAGTACACGGAGGGTCGACCGTACTGCTACCGGCTGGAGACGTCCATCGAGGAGCCCAGCCGCGACGAGGACGACGACGACAAATACGAGCTGGAGCCGTGGGAGTCGGGCGACAAGCGGCTCTCCAAAGACTTCACGCTTCACTACTGCGAGAGGTGATCGGCCGTCGCGCCCTTTCAACTCCGGCCCCAAATTGTGATCACGCAGCAATCTGTTAACTTCCTTCGCTCGACCGACCTCGACACCTTCCAGGCCCAGTCGCCCCTTTGGAGGCGGCAGGGAGACGGCATCGTGCAACACCCAAACGTCTCGGGACGAACCAACCGGCAGCGGAGACTTACTGTGTTGTTGGATGGCGCTCTTGGGAACAAAAAAGTGGAGGGCTGGATTCATTGGAGAAACGTCTCGCTCGCTCGCTCTCTCGCTCGTCCTCTCGCTCCCCTTTAACTATTTATCTGATTGTAGCAGCAAAGAAACGAATCGGAAGGAGATTTCGGTCACTTGTTTGGCTGGACGAGCAGCATTTGGACAGTATTTCAGTCTGGAAACCAGCGGATTCCCCCCCACGAGTTCTCGCCATGCAGGACTGAGACGATCTCCGGCAGGCAGAGCCTCGCTCCACATTGTGTGTTCTCTGTTAATCTCTCAACAAAAAGCTAGGACGCAAGTTCAACAGACGACCTGTCACGTGACCCTGGCAAAAACTGCTAGGTCAAGACTTTTTCTTTTTTCTTTTTTTTTTTTCCCCTCCTCCTTTCCTAATGTCGACTTGTGAATGCCCATGCTGCCCTTGTATATATGTAAATGAGGAGACAAAACGTAGCTCTGTTGTTACCACACTTTTTTTTTTTTTTTGCACTTTTGGTGAGCAAAGCAATCTTAGATGACGACGAGTAGGAATAAACAATGGTAGCTGTGACTAGTTGTTTTATATACTTGCTTAAAAACGTCACCTTGTGTCATGAGGTCGTCACCACTGTCTCACTTGAACAAACCTTTAATATGGGCTTCGGAATTCACAGTTGTCGTTCATATCTTTGGTCATTGTCATCGGTAGTGTAAGGTGACTCATTTCCAAAAAAAAAAAAAAAAAAGGCCTCAAGATACATGAACCAAGACACGGATGTTGTACATTATAAATATTTTAACTCATTTGCTCCCAATAACATTTAAATACGTTTTTTTAATGTTCTAAGTGTCCCAAAGACGTATTTATATGTTGTTGTATTTTTTTTTTTTTATGCTAGAGCATACAGAAGGCTTTGATGCAGCCTCTCAACTGCAAAGAACGGTTGCAGAAATGGTAGTTATTACACAAAGGGCCAGCAGGTGGCAGCAGAGCAAATGAGAGCAACCAGTGCCATCTAAAAAAAAAAGCTAAATTACTTACAATTTTGAATAGATTTGTGAAAACTGATGAAACTTAGCTCTCTTCTAATGCTAATTGCTGCAAAGCGGAAACAGAAACATTTTTCCTGATAAAAGAAGAGACTTTAATCTTTCTTTTGATAGGTTCCATGCTTTTTTTAGCAATAGAACCCAATATTCTGTGGGCCTTGCAAGATCAGTCACAATCCAGTAAAACAGCCGGGAGCGAACGGGATTGCGAAATGTGAAAATGGCTGCGAGTGAATGAGTTTAAAGTATGCCTTTGTATGGGTAGGGGAAGAAAAAAAAAAAAAAACTCTTTTGAAGTCTCACTTGACAAATGGTTAAATAATGACATAATATTCAAAGCCCAACCTTCTTTGCTCCCATGACGGACTATTGTGGTGGGGGATCGAACTCACAACTGTCTCCAGTTAGCAAGCGCTAACGTGTTACCAGTAAGCTAAAACTGTGGAACACCGGCACAACTATGGACCTTATTTGAAAGCTGACCTACTTTTTCTTTAAAAAATAGAATAAATACTTATAATATGCACCCAAAATCCACCGGCCGCACAGGCAGGATGTAAAAGTGGTCACCCGACATTCGTATTCGTCTCCGTGTGTTCGTCCCCTTCTTCGTTGGCTCGATTTCTGTTTCCGATTGCCATGACTGTTATCTCATGATGAAAGTGACTTTCAGGGTCATGTACTTCGCAGTAGCACATATAATGGTCAGGAAGGTCAAAAAATGTCGATGCACTTTTCTGTTTGTATTTCTCCATATGGGCAATCTCTGTGGATAATTGTTTGAAAGATACATTTCCAAATGCAGAAGCTGTCATCTTTACAGTGCTGATCCAAATGGCTCATGATTGTTAGAAAGTTCCACAAAAAAAAAAAAAAGTTGCTGCTCCATTAGAATATGTAATGTCTAAATGTGCAACATACTGTATGTATATGTTTATCTCACTGGTTATTGTTGTGATTATTTGTGTTTTGGTGTCTTGTCCTATTGGGTGACTTCTATGGTTGCAATTTCATCAAATTGAGCACAGTGGCCTTCTCGTGTATACTGAAAATAGACAGAGAACAAAGTGAATGTGGCAAATGGGTGCGATTATTACGTTAGCAAATAACGTCATTTGTGGCTACGTTGAGAGCAGGCATAATTTATGTTGAACGTTTCGTCCGGGGGGGAGAAGACTGTCCATTTGGTTTTGTCGCGTCTGTTTCGTGTCTGCAAATTCTTCCTTGTCGTAGGTCGTGTTTTCCAAAGCCAAACTACCAATAAAAGAATTGATCCAAACTGCAATTGATGTCTGGCATAATTTGCGAAGATTCATTTATGCAGATTCTGAAAATGATGTGATCTCCTAAAACCAACTTTACATGATCCACCCGTGGAGTTGTGATGTGTCGGTCACGAACGAATCGAGTCTTTTGAACGGCTCTTCAACGTGAACGATGGGAACCGAGTCTTTATCGAGAGCCGTTCATCCCCCCTTACAACCACATATTCCCATTTCTTTGAAAATGACATTGCTATTTTCAAAAAAAGCTTTTACAAAAAAAAACAAAAACAAAAAAACACGAGAGCCAGTCATTTGAACGGTTCTTTTACGTGAATGGCTCCCGAATGAACGGCTCCCCTGAAAGAGCCAAAAGTCCCATCACTACCGTGGAGGTCTGCTGGAAGTTCCTATAAAGATACTTTACACGCGTCGATCTCCTCGTTGAACTCCAGTGAGTCGCGTTCTGCTTCCGCAATGTCAAACGCTGAATTCATGAGAGGAGACGCTTCCATTGGCCGGGAAGCTAGTTGACTGTTTTCTTCACGCACACAACAGCCCGAGCACACGTTTCGAAATGAGCTTGTCTGCGAAAATACAAATAAAAAAAATAAAAAAATCCACCCATGTGCACAATTACGCCGCTCTTTTTGCTAGACTTGCGCTGGGCAAAATAGAGCCCTTTAAGTTGGCCCACTTTAGCCAGTGAGTCAGGGGGGAAAAAATAAAATAAAAAATGAGCATCAAGCAACAACAACAAACGTCTGGTGCTCATTTCAGAACCACACCAACTTTCATGCACCTGTGAAGTTACATCAAATTCAGGAAATGGTTTTAAATCAGGTAACCTGCTGTTACTATACCATGAAATACCGGTTACATTTTACTGAAGCAAAAAAAAAAAAAAAAAGTGATAGCAAGAATATTCTCTGTTGTATCATTTTAATAGTATAGTAAGAGTATGACATCAGACATTTCATGCACAGGTTGACCTGTTTCCTGAGTTTGGTCATGTGACATTGGAAAGCTGAACCGTGATTGGTCATTATCTGAGCCCTGAGTATCGGTGTCGGTGTAAGATGCTGCAAAATCGTATCGGGGTCGCCTAACCAACACGTCCCGCTACAGGACTGGCTGGAAATGATCCATTTGACGATAAACATTGGAAAAAAAATATTAAAGAGGTCATTTAAACCAAATGTATGGACTGAAATTGTAAAAACATAAATAAACCTAAGAATATAACCACAAAATATATTGAATAAATAAAACAGATTGACTAAATGATGAATTCACAAAATAATTGTCTCCGATGTGACAAATATTGTCAATTTAGATTGTTAATGTGTTCATATTATCATTAAGACTGTTTTTGTTGTTGTGATTGATTTGTGAACAGCTAAAAAAAATAAACCAAACCGAAGCTAACGTCGTTAGCGCTGCTGTACTGACGTTACCAGCAAGCGAAAAGGTGCTTCAATCTTTTTTCTTTTTTTTTTCCCTCTCTCTCTTAAAGTATCATGCTTATATATTTTTAGGTTTATGTTAGGTTTAAGAAATCTTGCTTCCGCATGTAGACGGACGCACAGCATCAGTAACCAGCTGCTTCACCCATTTTCCTTGAATCAGACACTGCACTGATACATCCATTCTCTTTCTCCACGGCGTTGACCACAATGAAAAACTTCTTGGCATTCTTGTGTTTTTGTCCCCGAGCTTTCAGATCCTCGATGACATCCTGAAGGACAACGCAAACCAGTTTTAGACGCCACGCGGCGTGGGATTGTCCCGAAAAGCATTCAGTCAGTTCATTACCTTATCAAAGTTGGATTCAAACTGCATCGCGTTTTCAGAGTCAACAAAAACAACTGGAGTGGCGATCGCCTCCTTCAGGCTCTTTTCAAACCAAAGGTTGTTTATGATCGTCTGGAAGGGGAACAGAATTATGCGTCTGCCAGATGGTAACACGTGAAATCGAGAGCGCCCTCTTGGTAGCAGTTCTGTAATTGCACTTAGCATGGACACGCACCGAGGCCATTCCGGTGGTGATCATACTGCTACCAGTTGATCCAATAACCAGCACCTTTGACTTGGACTTGAGCACAGTAGGAGCCATGGATGAAGGAGGCTGCTCCCCTGCAAACACAACAAAAGCCTTGACACTCACTATTCACACAAATGTGAAACGGAAACATGGTTGCAAATGTAATCACGTGGGCGTCTTTTGAACCTTTGGGATCACAGCTGTTTAACGATATCTGTGCAGAGAGATATTTATATCCTCTGTCAAACAGCAAAAAATAAAGAGATGTCAGAGGATGAAAATGGAATGTTTTCACTCGGAACCACAGCAATTGTAAACATCTTCTTTAGGCTGTAGGAATACCTGAATATCTAGCCATTGGAAAAAAACAAAAGAAAAAGAAAAACTTTAGGGCTGAAGTGGCAAAAAGTATCTCGAATGTAACCTTGCCATAAGGCGGACTGATGCTGCATTCGAGGATGATCGAAAGTCGGAAATATCAGACTTGTTTTTCCCAGTTCCGATCTGAAAGCGTTCGAGGCAAAAGTAAACAACCAAAATGGCAGATGGTGGTAATTTTTTTTTTTTTTTTTTTTTTTTGGTTCTTAAAACATTTTATTTTGAAAAGTGACCGGATTCTCTCCGTTTATGACGGACTCTTGACGCATGTAAAGAGTTTTTTGTTTGTTTTTTTACTTCACACCGACTGCTGAACGGAAGCGGTGCGTTTTCCGTATGGCGGCCGCGCCGGGTGCTTTGCGTGTCCGGAAATCTGCACCTGCCAGACCACAAGATTACAGGCGTTCACGCTGGAGAGTTGAGTTCACGCGATAACAACACTTGGCTGTTATCACATCGATATACTTTTTGGACGTTATTTCTGGGACGTCTACAATGGCTCTTCTACCATGGGTAAGTACGTTTTGTGTTTAAATAGTGTTATTTTGTCACGTTTAATTTATTATGAGCTCATTTTTGTCTTAAATGTCCGACTCATGTCGTGCTATGTAGTTAGCTAGCTTCCCTCCCCCCAAAAAACTAGTTCGTAAACTGTTCTATTTTGGAAATATACCCGTTTTACCTTGATGCGAGATGCTCGACTTCTTGTCCAGTTCGTGTCATTTCTACAACCCAGTTCAAACCTAAACTCTAAAACCAAAAAGAGGTCTGAACTTGTCACCACAATTTCAAGTCGGTCCCCACAACGGTAGTTAAACCTGTAAAAACACATGTATGGGCCCCACAATGGAGCAACGACAAAGGTACACACATTTCAACACCATTAGGGTTGAATCCCTGTCAAAAGTATTTTTTATTGTATTTTTTTTTTTAAATATGCTGCGCGCCAAAAAAAAAAAAGAAAAGATATGCTGCGCGCCACTAAAAAAATGGATGGCAGGGCCGTAGTTTGGACACCACTGATTTCCTCAATACTGACATCCACTTGGGCCTACCTGCAAAGAATTTGTCAACTTGTCCACAGAAGTCACACAGATGACTGTTGAGGAGGACTCCGGTGTTTGCAGAAAAAACCCTGGAGCCAAATCTGTGAAGAAAACGAACCAAGTAACATTTCACGATAGCGGAGACGCAACGCGTGACATTTCCTCGGCAATGCTGACACGTGGTTGATGCTGCTGGTCACAGATACAGCAGATCCGTCCTGGGCCAGCACCGACACGTGCGTGGTGCCCAAGTTGTCCACGTATGGCGTCGCGTTGTAATACTGCGGCTCGTGGGACATTTCGTCGTCGATTAAACTGCGGATGTGATCGGCGAAGCTGTCCTCTGTGAGTTTCTTTGTCGGCTGTAAGAACGAGAATGGGTCACTTGAAATTTGAAGCTCCGTGTTCTTTTGTCTGCCCTATTTCGTACTCTACAGTTTGGCGACCTTTGTGAGGCCTGACCTCATCAACTGGAGATTTTATTAGCTGTGGCTTTTGATAAAAGTCTTCCCATTTTCACTCAGCCACGTGAGCTTTGGATCAATAAGCGTTTGGATTCCCTTGCTCTGCTGCTGTATTTTGTGTCATCATACTGCATTGGCTATGTACAACCACTCTTGATCCCAAAGAAGTAAAATGAAGGATTTATCGTATTTTGATAGTTTTTTAAATTCATGCGTGCTTGACTTTATTTTCCTGTTGGCTTTGTGTCTGTCAATAGTCATTTCTTGGCCATCTCTTGTATTATAATGGAGACTTTCTCAATGTTATAGCAGCCTACAACCAATGAAAAAAACAGTTGTGCATTCATACATGCAGTTTTTTTTGGGTTTTTTTTTTGTATGTTTGTTTTATTTTGTGTAGTTGGAAATAACCAACCACAGCGCACTGGTTTTCTGAAGCTGAGCCGTGATTGGTCAATACATGAGAAACTGTGATGTCATTTTCAATTGACAGGAAGTGGCAAAACGGACACCCTGAAGTATGAACTTACTTCTGAACTGAAATCAAGGTCGCGGTTATGTTTCTTTAATCCATTAGCAAACTTGAGAGCTTCAACATAGCGGTGATAAAACAATGTTTTTTGTTCACCCCTCAGGGATGCTGGAGTCAGGTCATATCCTATTGAATAAAAAAACATACATACATAAATAATCAAAACTGGCATGCATATGTTGCGCAGTGTAGCTGAGTCAGTATGCGATTTCAAAGTAAAGTGCAGATGTGGGGGTTATTCCGGCAAGCAGGTTCAACACGTTCCTCATCAAACCTGTGTTCAGAGTTGACTTCTCCTGAACAAGAAAACTGTTGATCTGAATTAGTTCAACGAAGTCTGAGTATGCTCACTTTGAGTTCAAGCTCGCGCATGGTCACAACCAAAAGACATCATCAATAGATCCCCGATTCACCCTTGAAACTGTTGAATCAAGTTGATGAGCCACACAATGAGGTGATCGAAAATAATAGAGGCTACAATTGTCATGGATGAAGTTGTGTGGATGGACCCAAAGGCGGAGAAACACGGCAGGTAGACAAACATGATGGCCAATATAAGGAACTTTTCTTTTCAGTAACTAAGTAAAGGACTGGATGGAATGTGAGAAGACTGGACATGACGAGGACAGACTGGGCATGACAAACATGGCAGGACCAGATAGACACGTGGCTTGGAGGTGAGACACTAGAGCAGACGTAGAGAAACTTGACAAGACGTAGACGCTAGCACACCTCAACTGGACAAAACAAGACAATGCTACCACGACACTTGAACAAACACCACTGACTAATTACAGCACTAACAAGTAGGGGTGCACCGATCACAATTTTCCAGCCGATCCCCGATCTTTTAAAAAGTCTGACCTGCCGAGCCCGATTTTTGCCGATACCGATTTTTTCCCGTGACAAACAGCTTATATTTTCAGTGTTCCAGTCTTGTTTTATTGGAAAACAATGAGCAATATTGGCGAAATAATACAAATGGGTTGTTTTAACTGCACATGAAGTAGTTCTCTCAAATAAAAATACAAATCCTTTTAGTCATCTCAGCAGAAGAGACTTTTTCAGACCTCTGAGGAGGGAGATAAGATTGGTGGAAAAGATCGGTTTATTTGTAAGGGATCGGCCGATCGCCGATCTTCCACAATTAAGGCAATCGGCCCCGATAAATCGGCTGGCCGATCGATCGGTGCACACCTACTAACAAGACACACCTGGGAAACACAGCAGGCAAAGGGCACTAATTAGCAACACATACGGGAAGGGGAGACACACACACACACAGGTGGACGAGGTTAACTATGACCAGACTAGGGGAGACAAAACCGGACAACAGACAACATAAACACCCAAAACTAAACCGCCCCAAAACCGAAACATGACAACAATCAGGACAAAAGTGAGTGACTGAATCGGAATTTCTCTACCCAGCTCTTTGAAATGGATCGTTTCAGCTTTCCCTCATCTGAGGGTCATCAACAGGGTCAAGTGTTTGCTAAACCTGCTATCTGGAATCCCCCGTGGTCTGTGTGTCGAAACAACCTTTCATGATGTTGAGGACGAGGCTAAGAATGTTTCCACCTGCCGGGGGTGGAGCAGTAAACATCTGATATTCTCCCAGAGGAATCGTCCATGCATCGCTCACTGTTGCTCTGTAGGATGCCAAGTCCTGCAATGTCAGTGAGCCTCCTGGGCAAAAACATGGGAACAAACAAATGGTTCCGCTGAGCAAAATTGAACAATTTAATCTCGACTCGCAACAGATCAGAGGCAGCTCACCTTCCCATTTGGCAAAGATCGCGATACCGTACTGCTTTAAAGGCAAACGAAGACTTCAAACGCAAAAGCAGACGTCTCCATTTTTTGTGAAATGAGCCAAATTAGTTTTTTTATTTGTAGTTCCTGGGTAAAGTTTAGGGTTGTCAAAATTAAAACATTAACTCTGGAGATTAATTTAAATTTATTAAAGCATTTTAAAAAAAACTTGGAGGAGTCACTGGCGGGAAAATGAATAGATATGGACGAGAGGACTTTCTGATTTACTTGCTGATTGAAAGATGCTGTGATCGCTTGTCTGCTTTTGCATTTGAAGTCTTCAATTATACAGTGTTTGCTGATTTATAACAACATCATCGTGTCAGTCAGACATAATAAAAGATTGGAAAACAGCTGATGATTGATGACATCTGACAATACCTGCCTCCTGTATGTCTCGGATTAAATCTTCCGCGATTTTTCCAGTGTAGAAGGCATCCGCTCCAAATAGTGCAATTGTCTCCAATGTGTCGGCTAGTGTTTTCAATTTCACAATATCTCCTGTTTGCAGCAGGTTTCCATTTTTATCTGAGAACAGCTCACTAGGGCATAAATACAGTACAAGAACAGTATTCATCACGCGGACAATGTATAAAGGATGTAGCCTACAGTACACTTAGCTGCACAACCTCATATGATATTATAGATCAAGGCTAACGTGTATTGTCGTTCAAACCAAACAAGTAACTGATTGTAACGTTACATCAATGTAAGGACAAAATTGATCGCAGATATTGTACTTGATCACATCCTATTGTCAGAAATGTGTTGCAATTGCTTCTGTGTGTTGGGCGTGCGTCCTACCGCAGTGGCTGCGACTCGTTGGTGTCGATGATAGGCAGGTAATGACGGAGGATTTGTGGAATAGGAAACCCCTGTCTGGCCAGCTGAATGCTTGGCTGGAAGAGGGTTGCCCACGGCAACTTGCCATAACGCCTGTGCGCCTCTTCATAACCACGGAGCTCTCCTGGGATTCCAATCCAGACGTAGGCTGGCTGAGGAGCGACTGAAATGCAACGTGTACAATTATCAGCCTGCTATAAAGGGTGCTGTTTTAAACACACCTGGCCACTAGGTGGCATGATTCACATTTCAAAAGGCCAAACGATATTCAACAAATATTGGCTCCAACACTGACTTTCGACTTTCCTCGAATGCAACATTAGTTCCCTGTTTTCTGTCCGTCTGTGTCGGTTCATTGTTTCTGTGGCCTGTAGTGGTGTGTGGTTTTGGTTCTTTCATATTTATTTATTTATTTATTTATATTTATTTTAGTCTGGACTTTTTCATGTAGTATTCTTAATCCTAATTTGGGGGGTTTTGAGCGAAATGTATATTTATATTTTTTTTAGTATACAGTATCTACTTATACTATACTAATACACACACACACACATATATATATATATATATATATATATATATATATATATATATATATATATATAATATGAAACTTTCTCCTGCTTTGCCTCCTGCACTTATCCTATTGTTTGCTTTAATTACATGTAACATAAATATGTTATAGTATTTTACTAATATTTATTTTGTTTAAAATATATTACTTAATCATTATTTTATTATAAATTTTTATATTTTTAAATATATTAACTAACTTCTGAAAAATGTCCAAATTATTTCAACAAATTATTTCATGGCATTTGATCATGTAAATACTGCAGCGGTCGAACAGAATGGAACGTGGCCTGCAGTCAAGTCAGTTTTCTCACCCGTGTTTTATGGGAATTAGAGACAGCTTTTCTGAAAGGGATGGAAATCATTGCGTTAAGAAGAATTGAAAGAATTGAAAAGTGGTTCCTGTGTGATAACGTAGAAGGAAAGCGAAGAATGTGGAATATGAAGCAGTGAGTGTGTCTACCACTGGCGCACGTGGTCAAAAGACAAAAGTGGCGTACCTGACACAAACGCGTGAGGATCGGGACATGCCTTCAGTGTGTCAGCATGAAACTTCTCAGGGACACGCTCTCTGGAATTGATGATTTGGACTTTGCCTTGGAAAAGAGGAGACGAGAGTTGTTTTTCAGCTCTCTCCGATCTGAGTTTGGCCCATTAGAACTTGGACAAGTGAGTGAGTGAGTAAATGTGACTTGGCACCGGTGCTGTCCATCACTGTGAATATGGATCCGCCCCCAAGGCCCAAACTCTGAGGGTTCAGGAGAGAAGTGCAGAGCAGCGCAGCAATGGCGCCATCTACCGCCGAACCCCCTTTTTGAAGCATGTCCCTGAAAGACAACGACCAGAATGCACCGGTATTACTAGTTTCAGTTTTCAAATCATATTTGTTAGATTTAACACTGTTGCACTGTTAAAGTCAAAAATTAAGAGCCCAATTCTAGAATCTGTCCCTGTTTTGACCCCCTTCCTTTTACAGCCATTCAAATGCTTCAATTGATTTTCAACATGTTCTAAATCGCTGTTTGTTTTTGTTTGTTTGTTTGTTTGTTTGTACACAGACACACAATTACATAAATGGGAGACAAGAGACAGCCTACTAAATGTCGTTGGTTGTAAGAGAGCTGAAAAAAAAAAAAAATGACAACAAATTAGCAGAGCAATCATTTCCGAAATGTGGGTCACCAGCTTGTTGAACCACCCAATTAACACAGCTACTAATTTTTAATAAGGTACCATCAAGCTGTAATTGTCAAAAATAAAAATCCATGTTTTCAAAGATGTGCAATTAATAATAATTCAATAATAATAATAATTCAATGTTCGATTCATGTATTTATTTATTTACCCATTAGCACTGGATGTTGATCTTAGGTGTAATATAGTAGCATTTATGTGTATATATTTAGTTAGCCAATCAGAGTACTTGCTTAACATTAGATTAATATTTTGTATTACTTCGCATTTGATTCAAACCTCATCAGAAAACGGGCTCTTCACCCAGTCTGTTGGATATCTTGTTTAACTTAAAATACAATGACAACTCTTTGACTGCCGAAAACGATTAACAACGATTAGTTAAATCACGACTTATGCCGCCATAAACGTTAAATGACGTCAACTACGTTTTTGTTTTTGTTTTGTTTTTATCAATGGGAAGTGCATCATCTATATGCAGCGCTGCTGGTCAATGGAGTTGTGGAATCAAAAACACCCACTAACTATGGCCAGCAGATGGCAGCATTGTATCTCTTTTCAATGGGCTGCCGGACGGAATCTGATGAAATCTGCTGAAATAGTTTTCAAGGATGACGTGAATGATCAAAGCCTTTGTCACGTTCAACCTAATTCACAGAGCGTCACTAAACAAAAAATATTAGCATCAAAGTCAGTGTTGTGGAAAAAAAAAAGTGGAAAAACTTGTTTTCTCCTTATTTTTCAATTTTCGCTCAATGTCACTCAAATTACCTTTTCAAATGATGATTACTAAAGAACGGAATAAGGTAGTTTCTAATGAAAAAATGGAATGCGACCTTTCATTTGGTACCCACAAGTGTATATGTAGTAAAAGCAGAGCACACAATATTCTGTTTGCCTTGAAAGATGAGTTAAAATGCTTGAAATCGGCTGCCACTGTGGGGGTTGTTTTATGATAACGTGTGGCAGTAAAAGAGTTCATCACTGGGAGCCTTTGAATTTGTTAGTATGATGATTTGCTCATAAAAGTTCACTTACCGGTATTTCTGAACAACTATTGCACCTACTTTGTCTACCTGCTATTACCCCACGTAGCTCTTCCTATGTGTCGGCTTCTTGGCCACTCAGATCCCTTATGAAAGTCAACCGAAATTCCTCTTACCGTCCAATTTGCGAACACGTCCCGGTGTCTGCAGCCACGGCAGCGTGAGAGAAGGAATCTTGCGGGCACTTGCGCCTCCCGACATGACGGATCCACACAAACAGGATAATGACACAGAAGAGCAGCATCAGTGCACAGCATGCATATATTCGCCCCTTTGACCTGACCAGGTGACCTCTCCTCTCAGCAGTCATCAAAACGTGATGTATCTCGTTGTACATGCAATATGTGAAAAGTGTGAACTTATGTGTGTTTCTCTGTGAGTTTGTATGAGTGTGGTGGTCCATAAGTCTTCAGAAAGTGGGCTGAACTGGACAGTATAGGCTCCACCTCTGCCTGCAGTGCGAGAGGAGGAGCAAAAGTTGTAAAACGCGTTTAGTCAAGCTCATTAAAGTCTGTTGAATTCCTCCCAAAAAGTTGAAAGTTATCTCAGAGCTCAGAAACCTAATTATATAATGGTTTAATACTGCTTGAAAACTTAACAAAATGTATTGGAAATATGGCCCATTTTAAAAAGATGTCGGTGCCGAAATTGTCCTCCAATTCAGGAATGACCTTTACACTCAAATTGGGGTGGAACATCAATACAAGGTCCTTCAGGGTAGGAGCCATGACAGCTTTTAAGATGCTCACATAATCATTACAGCGGTGTGCCTGAAGCGAAACCCTCAAGTGGCTTCAAAAGTAAATGTTTGTGGTACTTAAGATATAATTAGGCTACCTCTAAATAATTACAGCCATATATATCAACTCAAAACGCATTATCTAAAATGATCCAGCAGCAGGCTAATTTTGTTTTGCTTACATTCCAAAGTACACGCATAATTATGTAACAATAAACATCTTGATTGACTCACTGGCCTCTGACGAACCTTTTTTCTTTTTTGATGCACAGATTCAAAAGTACAAACCTACTCAGTGGCAGAGGGGCTAACCAAGAGGAACAACTGAAACTAACTGTCGCCACTGTGGCCTTGTGAAGCAGACATTTGCAGGACCACGTAATTGTTCGGCGTCTACTGGTGTGGTGAACTGCAGTAAGACAAGAACATCAAAATGGGGTCTGTCTTCTTCCAATAATCTCATACATCACGGGTGGTGAACTTTACAGCTGTTTTCAAATGATGGACAAGGATGAGTCATACGGAGGAGGGAGTCTATGAAATGATTGAAACAAACGGTGTCCGGAAATGGCAAAGCTTCACTTTCAAACTAAAAGTACATTAAACGATTGGGTGATAAGATGGCAAAATATTTTCACCCACTACTTAAGTAGACGTAAATATTCTTCAGTAATAATACTTTGATTAAATAAGGAATGGAAAGTACAAATATGTACATTTTCAAATGTCGGGTACAATAATCATCAGAAAGGTAAATACTGAAGTGAAGTACAGATGCCTGGAACAGCTCCCTAAACATAACTTTTTGCTCTCCGTTACTTCCCAAGTTATTGGTGTCGTTTATTTTGAAACGTGTAACCGGATGTAGTTGCGCACATTTATCCGACATTGTCTTTACAGTTGATGTCTTTCCGGGTGGATCTTTAGTATTTATGACAAAATTAGCCTGTCAGCGGTTGGTCGCCACTACAGACTCAAAGACAAGAATGCCAAATTGTCGGTAGGGGGGGTGTTATTTTTGTTATTATTTTTTTAATTATTATTATTAGTCAAACATAAGTGTTGTGCTTGCCTGCTTGGATTGCCATCGTGCGTTTCGAAGAAATGTGATTTTATGTTGAGTGATCTCCGTCTCCGTTGCACTGCAGTGCAGCTTGGCCAGGAGGGAACACCTGTGTGCCTTCTCCACTGCTCCCCTGACGCTCACGTTATGAATGTTGAGCAGGTATGGATGCACGATTCAACGTGTCGAACAGAAAACATTCTGTTGGGGGGGGTAACAAAGAAAAGACTGACGTCAACTCGAGTGTTTTGGAGTGAATGTTGCGGCTTATGGGCGGTATGTGTGGCGATCCTTTATATGTATTTGTAGTCGCACGCTGACATATGTGCGTGTTGCAGGCTGTGATTTGACGCTACCAGCCCGTCTTCCCCAAACGCAGTTGGGTGGGTGCGTGAGGGCGGGTTGCGGGGGCGTCTTGAAGCTGTCAGACAGGATGCTGGGGGGTGGGGGGGGGAATTATCACAGAAGGATCACCCGACCATTTTTGGTGAGGCATCGCGTGGAGCTCTGATCGCAGTTGACGCGATGCGCCCCTCAGGGTTTGGCTGTTGTTTTTTATTATCGTTATGTAACCACAACCATGTATATTATTTTGTTATTTCAAACAGAAATGACAACAGGCTTCATCCCACCGCTTTGCTCACCAAGAGGATCTCTTTGTGCGTCTCCTACTGAATCTCAATTATGTGTGTGGGCATTTTTACATTGCTTATATAATGTTATTGTTTGGTATGTGTGCATGCGTATGTACCAAGGGAGAAAAATACCCTGGCAGATATTTGGGTTAAATGCATCAATGTGTAACTGACTCATGCCTTTTTGTACAGTGAATACAGTCCACAATGTGTGAATATTAGATGGGTGTACAGTAAGGGAAGTCTTTCCAATTCTGTTATTTACTTACTAACAGGTAGCATAGCGACTTAGTGGTGAGCACTTCTGCTTCACTCAACTCGAATGAGGAAATGCAGAATAGAAAACGAATGGATTTATTCATACTTTATTGTGTTCAGTTTGCTTCTTCTGAGTGAAAATGACACATTGTTCGTTTCAATACTGTACCCTAATTCTGGGTCGCGGGATGGAAAGTGTGACGGGCGCACATCCATAATGTGAAGTCCTGCCACATTCGATGGTGTTCTGCTCGGGCTCGGGGTTCACCAATTATGGTCCTCGAGGTCCGGAGTCATGCAGGTTTTAGATGTTTATGCCAACCAACACACCTGATACGATAAAGATCAGGATCATTATCGGTGAGCTGTTTATATGAATCAGGTGTGCTAGTGGGCGGAAACATCTCAAACCTGCAGGACTCCGGACCTCGAGGACCGCAATTGGTGAACCCTGTGCTAGATGATTGTGTAGGTAGGCCATTGGAATGGATCCTGTATTAAGATTATGTTAGTTTTGTGACACAGTGTGGTGTCCTGTTTGAAAGAATACACACTGTGGTTGTGGAGCGTAGGAGGGCTTGGACAAAAACAAAAATTGAGGGCACAAAATTACAAAAGAAGCAAACAATGGAAAAAGTAGTGATGTGGCTTGAAGATCCTGGCTTGTGGTTGATTTGACTTGTTTTGTTTCCCTTCAGCATTCCCGGGGTATTGCGCAAGAACTAGGGTGGTCCTTGAGGTTAAAAAAAAAAAAAAAAAAAAGCCAGTCTGGAAACAACAATCATGTCACTATAGATTCCTTTCCTTTTTCAGAGCTCAAACATCTTGAAATGCTTGAAAACATTAAAGTGGCAGTGTGTAGAATTTAGTGTCATCTAGTGGTGAACTAATAGAATGCAACAACCCAAGTTTGAAGCGCGTATGGTGTCTCGGAAAGACCACACTTCACAAGTCCACCAATTACTATGGATGGATGGATGGATGGATGGATGGATGGATGGATGGATGGATGGCATTCCCCTGATGTCACTGACAGCTTCCTCCTCATCCCTCTTTCTGTCTGTTCTTGTTTTTCCAGAGAGTGGATAAACCCGAGGCGTAGCATCTGTCTTCATTTGTGTGAGAGGAGCAGGAGAAGCGCAAACACAACAAGCCCAAAAGCATGCACAGAGCGACCATCCCTTTTTGCCAAGAGCTGAAATGTTAAGGTTGGAGAGCAAGGGTGTCAAATTCGATCAGCAGACTGATTACTTTCAAGTCAGGGGCAGGAAGAGCTGCTTGATCCAAGACCGTCCGCGTGGCTTGATGCCGCCCCCGTTCCCGAACCACAGCAAGACGTGTTAAGCGTTAGCGGCATCTCCTCCCTTTTTCCTGTGAGATTGCGAAGCAGAGCCCAGATGGAGTGGTCGCTCGAGAGCGTGAGGGAGATGGTGGCCGGAGGGATGCAGTCCGTGCGAGAGTGCGAGGTCTGCGCTTGCGCCACGGCGGCGTGTGTCCTGCTGCTCTTCTTGTGGTACTGCTACAGGGTGGGCCGCGATCACGGCCCGAGTCCGTTGCGGGGACGCTATTTGAGCGGTTCCGGCAGGATCGGAGGGGTGGTGGGGGGCTTCATCGGCTCGGACTGTCCGAACAGGGGCAAAGGCAAACCGGGGTCCCTGTTAGAGGAGCAGAACGGCTTCGCTTTCTGCCAGTCGTCCGAGTGTTTCCGCTGCACCAGCGCCGGCGAAAGTCTGAACCAGAGACTCTATCACAGCCTGCAGGAATACGCCAGACGCTACACCTGGTCCGGTATGGGCAGGGTGCACAAAGGAGTCCGAGACCAAGGCCGATACCTGAACAGCCGGCCGACCATCCAGCGGCCCGAGGTCTTCTTCCTCCCTGACCTACCGTCAGCTCCTTTCTTCTCCAGGGAAGTCCAAAGACACGACGTGGAGCTCCTGGAGCAGAGTTTCCCCGCCCTCCTGGCCGAGTTTGAGAGCATCTACAATCAACCCCCGGCCCGCAGCGGCTCCCCGCTGCCGCCGGGATGGAAGGCCAACAAGACTCCTCGCGGCCAGTGGTGGACCTACTACCTGGTCAACCAAGGAGCCCCTCTGGTGCTGAACGTCAGGAGGTGCCCCCGGGCTTGGAGGGTGCTGGGCCAGCTGCGTACTTTCATCGCCAACAACGTGTTTGGAAACGCGTGCTTCTCGGTGCTGTCGCCGGGAGCGCTGATCACCGAACATTATGGGCCAACAAACGTGCGGCTGCGCTGCCACCTGGGTAAGAGGGCGAACGGCGGCGCGAAAACGCATTCAGTCGCGGGTGCAAATTGTTTTTCAGGAGGGATATGTAGGAAGTTCATAGTACAGTGTTCCCTTGTTTATCAACGAGGTTATAGGTTATTGTCGTTTGTTCTAAATAAATACATAATTAAAAAAAAAAAAAAAGGCTGCAATAAGGTGAAATCCGTCAAGTAGAAGTTCGCGTTTTGGGGTTGCAAAACATTTGAACATTGTGGTGAATGAAACGGTGTGTTAGTGTTCGTTTAATGTACTGAGGGCCCAAAAGCTAATTAGAGCTGCATCAGAATAGAAAAATATGCAGCATTCAATACGTAGAGCTTTGTTTTCTTCTTCCTTTCATCTTCCGTTTTGATTCTTTTCTTCATACACTACTTCATTTTTCATTCATCGTTTTTAGACTTTTCTGCCTTTCCGTCAAATTTCTGACATTTTTTTGGCAATTTTCTGGACATATGGTAATTTTCTACCTCTTCCACTTTCCAGCAGTTTTTAAAAACATTTTTCTACAATTTTTTATATCAATTTTCTGACATTTTTGGCTGTTGTGTGGACATTTTATGGTCCTTTTTTGTGATTGCTTTTGTTTTTGGACATTTTATGGTTACTTTTTGAACCTTTTTTTTTTTTTTTTTTTCTTACCCCTCTAGCATTTTTAGCAACTTCATGGACATCTGTATGCTAATTTTCTGCTTTTCCTTTATGGACATTTTATGGTCACTTTTTGGACATTTTTGTTAATTTTAAAAACTTTTTCATCTACCTTTCGTCTCTTTCTTACAACTTAAAAATTTGGACTCTTGACATTTTTTTAATATTTAATTATTCATTTTTATTCAATTGCTAATTAAATAATAGTTTGTCTTAAAAAAATATATATATGTAAAAAAAATTAAATTCTGCAATTTTTTTAGAGATCCACAGGGAGCCACAGAAGAAGGACTAAATAGCCACATGTGGCCCCAGAGCTGCAGGTTGCAGATCCCTGACTCCATTTTGGACTAGCAGTTCGTGTTTTCACTTGGAATATTTATATGTATTTTTTTGTTTGTTTGTTTTTTTTGTTTTTTATGACTGCATGCTCGAAATAAACTTCAATGTCAGTTTTCTTGGCTAGAGATCACAACATGATAAGTGGCAACGAGCTATAATGTTTTATAAACCAAATTTATCCTTTAAAAAAAAAAATAGAAAAAAAATTTTTTGACTGGCCCAACTCGTAAGAAAACTGCAAAATGAAAACCTGCGATCAAGTGAGGCCGTATTAAACGAATTACGATAAAGCGATGGAACACTGTCGTCTCTTACTGTCTGCTGTGCATTTTTAAATTCCATCCGCAATATCGCTTCAAACGTCCGCGTTAACCAGTCGCACAAGAAGTGATTCTTCAGTTGTGTTCAGTTGTGAATCTCGAGTCTTGACGACTCGCATACCAAATCGCTCACATAAACACTCCCAAACTCAAATTTAATTGAGTTGTGCAGGCAGGACAACAAAAGGCAATACGGTCAAATTATTGGTGAAATTAAAAGTCATGTAATTTGATTATTATTTTTTTTTTTTGTGTCAGGTCTCCGAGTGCCCCCCTCCTGTGAGCTTGTCGTTGGCGGAGAGCCCCAGTGCTGGTCTGAGGGCAGCTGTCTGCTTTTTGATGACTCTTTCCTCCACAGGGCCTTCCACGAGGGTAAGAAGAAGGATTTATCTTTTTTTTTTTTTTTATTTATTTATTTTGAAGACCGATTGACCAAAACATCATGTTAGAATCGACTACAAATGAAAAGCAACTCAAATGTTTTGAGACGACTTTCTGGATTGTGTTTGTAGGGGGTCCAGAGGACGGCCCGAGAGTGGTCTTCATGGTGGACCTCTGGCAGCCCAACGTGGCCGCCGCCGAGAGACAAGCCTTAGACTACATTTTCACTCCGGGCCGCTTAGAAGACAAGGAAGGCAAATAGGTGAACGTGTGTGAGCAATCATGTCGAAGCAAGAGTTAGTGTAAGGTTGCGCGCGTCCGTGCCGGAGAACAAAATGTTCCTCCGCTTTCAAGAGCAGCTCTCACATTCACTGCGTGCTTCGTTTTCGTTCTCTTTTCTCAGAGCTCAACTGAGAAGCCGCACAAATTTTGGCCCCATGTTTGTGTTCAACACGACCGCATTTAACAGCACATTTCAATATGTTTACAGTGAGTGCCGGAACTATTTTGGGCAGTGACAGTCGTTTTTTTAGGATTTTTGGCCTTTATAGACCACTACAAAAGGATTTGAAAGAAAACAATCATGATCTCAAACATACTGTGAATGCGACTCAAGATTTTGAAGGCATGCGGCTGTTGGAAAATGTCTGTCAAAAGAACAAGGGGACCATAAAGACTCCAGTTTTTACCTTTCTTTTGGAAAGCAGAAATGATTGAATTTAAAAATACTGTACACGGATGACAATACAGTTGCGATCAAACGTTTACAAACACTTTTAACAAACATATCGTCATGGCGCTCCTGAGCTTCCAGTTATTTCTATGATGCGGATTTTTTTCTCTGATAGAGTAATTGGAATGGATACTTTGTCACAAAAAAAGATTCATGAAATTTTGTTCTTTTATGACTATTAGCTTGAACAGAAAACACGAGCAAATCTGCTGTCAAAAATGTACATACAGCAATTGTAATATTTGGTTGTCAATTCAATTTGGCACCTTTGGCAGCCATGCACAAGGGTACATACGCTTCTAGTTGAATTTTTGACCGCGCCTCTTGACAGAATTGGTGTAGTTCAGTTCAATTTGTTGACTTGCTTACATTGGACTTGTTACTTTACCATTCGAAAACCTTAATACTAGCCGGACTTCGCCGTTCCATGAGCACTTTTGATGTGTGGTTGGGTCATTGTTAGGGATGTAACGATATACAAACATCACGATACAATATTACCACGATATGAATATGGCGATATTGAAAAAAGATCACAATATTGTTAAAAAAAAAAAAAAGGAAAAAAAAAATTGTATTGTATATTTTTGACCCAGCAGATTTAGTCACTTTTAATGTTAACCAATAATAAAGTCATAAAAGAAGCTAACTTTATGGATGTTTTGTTTTTGTTTTTTTGTGACAAAGAATTGTCTGTTCCAATCACTCTATCAGAGAAAAACTAGAGTTGTAGTAACTGGTAACGCAAGAAACTTTAGATCACAATTGTATTTTTTTTTTTTGTATTTTGTATTAACCGTAACAGAAACTGATTATATGAGCAATTTACTTGACCAAATTGTGAGTTTAGTTTTGGTCAAATATATTTGTTACATACTGTATATTCTGGAATGAAATGGGCTGATTGTAAAACCGAATCGAACTTGTGTTTGACTTGCGGATGACAAAACTAAAGGCAGAAAGTGGAGATGGCCACTCTGAAAGTGTTGCAAAGCATTTCCAGGAAAGAAACTCTTGCTAATTGTCCATGAACTGCAGACTGAATTCTTGGCGACATCTGGATTGTTTTATTTCAAATCCGTTGTGGTTTTTGTGTTCACACAAAATACTTCAGAATCTTCATCATTGGTCATGCAAAAACAATGTCTGCTTGTTTTGACAAACATGATATTATACACGAGCTCTTTTGAAAACTGTCAAACAGTCAATTTGATGAGCAAAACTGATCGACTGTATAATTGGACATGATCAGGTTTGATATTTAACCGATCGCGCTGATGTCGAAAGTAGATATTTCGACCAGTGGTCTCATCCATTTATGTTTAATAATTACATGAATGAGGTCGTGACTCGTGCAACTTTGGTCGCTTATTGTGCTCAAACTCCCCACCTGCTTGTACAACATGGTTAAATAAGCACATTTATTTTGTTCGACGGTACGAATCAAACAGTGCGGATACAATGAAGAATCAGTTTTGTTAAATTTGCTAAACTGTGCTAAGTTGGATGTATTCGATATTACATTTGTATTCTTGTAAATATATGGGAGTCGAGGTTAAACCGTGACAAAATGGTCGGATGTGTTTTGGAATAATGGTCTTAAATGCTTATAACTATCGTGTTGTTTTGAGTTATTAATTAACCGGTCCAAACACTATGTTGGTTGCAAATTATAGATCCTTTAGAAATACATATGATGTTGCTACAATGCTGTTCTTGGGCTATTTTACTTGTTTTGTTTTGCATGACCTGCAAACATCCATTAATATGTTTATATAACCCAAATCCATATTTACATACACCATCCAGTGCGTGTGCTGTTTACAAGGGCCTATTTTTTATTTTTTATTTTTTATTTTTTGCACATGAAAAGTAATCTCAAGCAGCTTTTGCGTGTTGTGTGCAATGGAGCACTGATGTTTACAACGTCTAAGAACAATGGCACTCACATTGAGCTGTCTGTTTTTACATTTTGATTTATGGATGACGGTCGTCAAACACAAAGACGAGCGTAAACATCCACGTTCGTTCTTTTAGACTTCATGGTGGAACAACAACAACATTGTGTTTACATTTCGATTTGAGACGGTCACAAGCTGAACTCGCTGGTAGGGGCAACAGCGGCCTCTGCTGTCTGAATTGATAATTACAGGACACCGGTGCCTACTTTGCTGTTGCCATCCACGGGGCAAAGGAACTGCAAAGAGAAGCTATTTCAAGGACTGACATGTTAAGGTGAGATTTTGTGACGCCGTAGTGACGAAGTCTGAGCTTTCTGGCTGACTTAGTAATGCATGTTGTGAACATAGGACAGTGACAGTGCCTTCAGAAGTCCTTACAAACAACTTTTGGAATTAATATCTAATGATGTGGTGAGTTTTGGCCAACAACAGTTTGGTGGCAATATCAACCATCCGTGAACCATCAACGTTGTTTTTTGTTTTGTTTTGTTTTTTTAAATGCCGTTATGTTTAAAAAAAACAAAAAAAAAAACAATATGTTGCTTCCTTGTGTGGATTTTCAACCGTGTATCTGTATATTTAATAAATGGTCAACAACGTTTATGTCGTGACTTTAGCATTCCTTGATTGATTGACTGTCACACGATGGTTTGAAATTAAAGTGAGGAACATTCAGACTCATTGCTAACAATTAATTGTTTCGTATTTATTTGAAATTATATACATAAAATTATAGTTATCGGTGTTTTTGCAAACTTGTAATTGGTGCAACATTCATGATATGAAACCCTTGATTGAGGTTATTGCTGCCAAAGGACGTTCAAAAACTTATTAAATCCATTATTATCCCGTTGAGGTTTACATTATTAGTATTAAAAAAAAAACAAAAAAAAACTTTTTTGGGGTATTAGTTTTAGCACCTGCGATTGGCTGGCAACCAGTTCAGGGTGTACCCTGCCTACTGCCCGAAGCCAGCTGGGATAGGCTCCAGCACCCCCCTGCGACCCTTGCGAGGAGCAAGCAGTTAAGAAATGGATGGATGGATAGTTTTAGCACACTCTGTTACTACATTTTAGGGCCGAATTGTGAAGAAATTTTAGAAATTGCAAAGTTCATATACGTTTTGAGGTCAAATTAAATGATAAGAAAAAAGAAATTAAATTAAAATAATAACCACATCTCATTGTATTATTTATGATTAATTTCAATAATTTACCAATTCACCATTCGTATCCTCCCTCGGGTTGCAGGTGTGCTGTAGCCTATCCCAGCTGTCTTCGGAATACACATGATAAGCCTATGACGGATGGATGGATGGATGGGGGGTTGAATTCTAGACTGGACTTTTTTGTCTTTCTTTTTAACAATTCTAATACATTATTAATGTATTATTCATTATACTAATGTGAAATAGAAAATAGGCGTACATACATGCAGTTGAAATCTTGGATGGGCCAGATTAAAGAACGTTTGTGGCCCGCGGGCCATACTTTGCCAACCTCGCTATAGGGAAAAATACCACAATCCTTGTTGATCATAATCATCATCATAATCATACAAATAAGTTAGTGCAGCCAATTTCTTTCCTGCGGTCTCTGGACCTATTTGCTTGCCATACACGTGTGCCACATGCACACGCGCACACGCACGAGCAGGTACTGCTACTTATCGGGAGCGAGCAGGCGAAAACTGGTCGACAATGGAAAGGCAAGGACGCGTGATGTTGACGATCAAGCCGCCGTCACACGCCAGAGCAGATCCGCAGCAATGAGCTCCTCCTTTCCAAAATCGGACTCCACAACCTCGCTGCTGAAAACCTCCTCGAGAAGATCCACGCACGTCCACGAACGCACGGCGGACAGCCGGAGAAGTCATCATCATCATCAGCACCATCAGCACCGTCCCGCCGCCGCCGCCGCCGCGTTCCAAAGCAATGGAACCGCCGAGGAGGCTTTCTTGTCGGCAGAGAGCGACGTCAGCGCCCGGAGACCGCTGTGCCACCCTTCGCTCACTGGCAACCGCGACAGAGTCGAATCTACGCGGGTCAAGTGTCGTCCCCACGCGTCTGACAGCCCCCTTCCGGACCCCACTGAGGCTCACGGCGAGGCCGGCGGCCGCGGCGTGACGGAACGCGGCGCACACCGACACCACCACCGCCGCAGGAAGCACAACCGAGAGGAGCGAGCGCCCGCGGCAGGACCGCCCGAGCCCGAGCCCGAGCCCGAGCCGCCGCCGCCGCCGCCGCCGGAGCATCGCCGTCGTTGCCGCGCACGTCCTCTCCCCGGGATGCCGTCGCTCTCGGACAGCCACGACGACAGGACTCCCCTGTGCGAACCGCGGGACCAGAAGAAGGCCGGTTTGAGCAAAAGCGGTGGCCAGGCCAGTCGGTCCCCGCCGTCTGCCAGCTCTCCGGTGCCGCTGTCCAGCAACTCCTCTCGCCGCTCCCGGAGGTCCAGTGCTGCTTCTTCTGCTTCGGATGTCAACCTGCGTACAGTCCTCAATTCGCTCTTCGGCCAGGTCAGACCACTTTGAAAGTATATCAGACGTGTTTACCAACCCGGCCAAAGCACACATTTTACATGAGAAAAATTGAGCGGTACGGTAGGAAATAACGCAGACAGGTAAGATTTTCTGTACAGTATAACTTTAACTCCCTATTTGAAAACAAAACACACATCAGAAAGTAGCCTACTTTTTTACTCTTTGTCAAAATAGCTTCGTTACGTTTTTCAACCCATGATACAAGTTCGAGACAAATAAAAGGAAAGTCAAGTGTGGTTGAGTTCTTCATTGGTTGATTGAGATCTGACTTGGGAACTTGAAGTTAGAAACAATGATGATGCAACAAAACTAATTAATTGCTGTTTTGTCAGCGACCAGAATAATTCTTGATGAAGACATTCAAAAAAAAAAACATTCCAACTCATTTGGCAAGACACAAGTTCATCAAATTCTTGAGAGAGAGAGAGAGAGAACATGAATTAACATTTTAACCACTATAAGTGCCCACAAGTCAGCTGAGAGCTAGATTTCATCTGATGTCATTTGGCATCCTGGAATGAATTTAAAAAATAACGTAAAATAAAATAAAACGTACATGTACAATAAATAGGTAAAACCTTACATTGTTGGTCAACGCATACAATACATGAATACAGTTAAAGACATTTTGGAGACAAAATCCACAATTATGTTGCACGGGTGAGGAATATACCACAGTGTTCATATCTTTGCCATTTCTAAAAGCTGCTGAATGCAGAAAATTGAATTTCAAATCGCGACTTGCCACCTGTGACCAATAAAATCATATTTCACACTCCCTTCTTCACATACACAATGCGCACATGACATCACATCGCAAGACAGACGGTGTGAAATTCAAACCCGAATCCAGCCTGAAAACTATTGTGTTATCTACTATAAATAGAAGTTGTTTCAATCATAAATGGTTAAAATAAAAAGGTTATTGTAAAGATATTTTTGGGTAAATTATTACATAGAGAAGCTTTAAAGGTGTATTAATTTTTCTCATAAGCTAATTAAAAAAAAAAAAAAAGTGATTCGGTTAACGTTAGCAAAGCTAGGTGAACGCATTTTCATACAGTAGCATAAAAGTTGAGCGCTAAAACGCTAGCTAGCTCATTAGCACGTGTGACGTCTCAGCAAGAGCGCTAGCCTGCTACTTTTTTGTTGTACCAAGTTATCAAAACAGATATTGTACAGTATATAAATTACAGAACAGAAACATTTTCGTTTTTTTACTTTGTACTTAGATTTAAGACTATCCCTATTTTAGCTTACATGAATTAAATCAGTACTTGTACTTTTACTACGTGTTACACAGTCTGCAAATACAATAAAACCATTTTTATTTTTTTTTGGGACAGACTACAATCAATCCCTGTTGTACAAATGTGTTCCTTATGTAATATATCCTCCTACAGGCCTTCTCAATGAGAACCCTTCCAAGTTGAGGCGCAGATTCCGTACGCGGCCAAATTTAACTTCCTGCATGATTTATTGGGAACTCGTTGCAGAGAACTGATTTGAAAATGCCGCGGGCATCCATTTTGTGCATCATTTCTTTCGGAGATCGTTTGACTCATTCGGATTCACAGAGCCTCTGTCTTGTTATGTTTTATTGATTACATGTACGCATAAGATTAGCCAGGGAAAGAAATGATTCAAGAAGTCAGTGTTGATTTAGTGCTCGAGCTCGATGTCGTGTTTTACACCTGGCATGTTACAATCCACGTACCATCCAGCACTGCATTGACATGCATGTGCAAGTCTTTGTGTGCTCCTCTACAGGGAGCGAGTCTGCTGTAGGTCAGAGTGACCTTGGCTCTCCCTGCAGAGGGCAGAGGACGACATGTAGGCTGCATCTAACATGATGCATGAGATGTGGATGAAATGAACCATTTTGGAGGGCAAATACAGCTCGTCAACACCCAACAATACAGTATTTATGTAAGCGTTTTGAAGCATTCAGCTCACCGTCCTGCCAAATTCATCTTTTTGGTTGATTGTTGCACCTGTACTGGTTTGTATTAGCTTATGTCAGTGCGACATGGAAAGAACGGATCACCGCCCCTTTAACAGGCGTAACGTCCGTCGTCTGCTTTCGTCGTTCTTAGTTGGTCTCACGGAAACACATTCTACTCATACTGCATCAGTAAGGAAGCTTTTTGTGTCGTTCTTCAGTCCACATGGGTCTTGTTGAAACCCGACTTTATGCTCCTCTCAAAAGTCAAGCTTCAGATGTTGCGGAGAAAAGGTCCTCCTGGTCCTTTTTAATGCCATTTTTCTCCTTTGGTATGGGCAACTGCCTTGATTCATCGCTCACATTGGTAAGAGTCTTCTTGTGTATTCTATTTTGCCTTCTTTTGTAATAGTTGTTGGTCTGGATCTAAAACATGGAATTATATTGTGCTGTCTCTCTTTGTTTTTGTAGCTGTAGTTGGATGTGCACACCTGTTTGTGTCGGTGCTCCTTCCAAATCAACTTGTTGAGAAATGTTTGTCTCTTGCTATTTTCTGAAAAGTGTTCTTGTCACCGTGTTGTCTTTGTGTGCTTGTGCGACTGTATTACCGTCGCTTTCTCCGCTCCTGAGCCTGTTTACCGTTCCCGTGACAGTGTACGGTTGTTAAGGTGGCAGTCTGCACTGTACGATGCGTCACGTAAACTGTTACGAGTGATGAACGGAAACTTGGCGGGCTGCCTTTTTAGCGATGCTTTTCGTACTGTACATTCCCTCCGCAAGTGCTCTCTTGCACAATTTACGATTGCGATAAACACTCGTCTTTCATCACCGTATTGTGCTCCAGATCCAAATGATGCTTGAGGAAACACTAGCAACATAAGATGTCAAAGAATTTCGTCCTGTGAGGAGGTGAGCCAGGCAGGCTATCTTGGATTGAATTACAAGTTCATTGTCGACTACCGTATTTTTCGGATTGTACGTCGCTCTGGATTATAAGTCGAACCAGCCAAAAAAATGCATAATTAAGAAGGCAAAAACATATATAAGTCGCACTGGAGTATAAGTCGCATTTTTGGGGGAAATTTATTTGATAAAATCCAACACCAAAAACATACATGTCATCTTGAAAGGCAATTTAAAAATAAAAATAAAAGAGAGAAGCGCGGAGCCAAAGGCTGGCGTTTTATTGACATCAGCTTCTGAGGTCTTAACAGCAACTCCCCACTCAGCTAGAAGCTAACAGGCTAACTCCCCTTTTCCACATAACAAAACCTTCCCACCCGGAACTCTCCCTTCATCCCAATGTTCCGTGGGTGAATTATGTTCCCATCACTACAAGTTATTCATATAACTCTAGCATAAAGAACATGCTAACAAGTTTAGCAAACTATCAGTTCCAAATCACGAAATCCAATGAAATCTTCATCCTCGGTGTCACTTTTAAACAACTCCCCCAACTCAGGAGGTAGACGATGCGCCGCTTCCTCTTCTGCCGGCAATGTTGAACTTATCAACACAGGCCTAGAGCGCCCTCTTGCGGTTTAGTGTGAAAATAACGTGAAATGATATAATAATGTGTTAATTTCACACACAAGTAGCACCCCCGGCCAAACTATGAAAAAAACTGCGATTTATCATCCGAAAAATACGGTAGCCTACATCCTTTGTATATTCCAATGTTCGAGAAACATACTTGGAGTTAAAAGTTAAGGTTTAACACTTGGAAACATTGTTATTATTTATGTTTAAGGCACACTGTCAAACAAGCACCTTTCACAGTGCCACGTGTTTACAATGACCCACTTTTCCACATCACATCTTTCCATTTCCATTTCTGTTTGGTAGTACTCGAACTATCTGTAGGAGCTACCGTTGATAACTGAAACATGACCACCCTTGCACAATATTCGATTCTGTTGTCCTACCTACACTTCATCTTGTCAGACAACTTCTAAAGAAAAGCAACCATAAGAGTAGTTCTTAACTTTTTGGAATGCGGATTGCGATGTGAACTTGATGTGAACAATTTGCTGTCACTTGAATGTGCTGACGTTTGATGACGTGACAGTCACGGTGACAGGAAGTGCTGACGAAACATATTTCGATTGTCTGCTCGACTGGTGTTCCTCGCGTCTTTGCTGTTTCCAGCTCCTTCGGCCGTCAGATCTTTGATTCTGACGTCAAGGCACAATGTCGTGTTTAGACTCCACACTCCTTCGGGCTGTTAACCCCTCTCAGACTTCTGGGACGTGTCTGTCGCCGTCTCTGCCCTTTAAAGGTTGCGTTCATTGTAAACAAGCATTGGGGTGGGGGAAATAGGAGCACATGTTCACATTCTTATGTTAAAACTGTATTATGGTGTGAAATGATGGGCATTCAACTTTTACATTTATTTACATTTATTTACGTTTGGGCATGAGTCATGTTTTGTTTTGTTTCCCCCCCCTCATGTACTGACAAATGATGGATTGTGTTTTCTCACTAGGACAGAGAGCTTCGTCCAGAGGAAATGGATGGTAAGTTGATTTGTTTTTTTCTCAACAATGAGTCACCAAGAATAAAATAATACCCAAGGAGGGAAAGCAAAGCATCGGACAAGATGAATGCTGTTTTCCAGACACTTTTGCACATTTTTTTTCTTTCCTTGACAGAGTTGCGAGACGCCTTTAAAGAGTTTGACAAGGACAAGGATGGTTTCATCAGCTGCAAAGACCTTGGAAACTGCATGAGAACGATGGGATACATGCCGACTGAAATGGAGCTGATTGAATTGAGCCAGCAGATTAATATGAACTGTAAGAACGGGCTTAGTTCGATTGCTATTATCGATTTGTTGCCGTGAAATTTTAAGATGTTTTATTCCTGTTTTATTTTAGTGGGCGGCCATGTAGATTTTGAGGATTTTGTCGAATTGATGGGTCCAAAACTCCTTGCCGAAACTGCAGACATGATCGGAATAAAGGAATTAAAAGATGCCTTTAGAGAGGTAAGAACGTCTCTTTGATATTATCGCTGTGTTTATTCGTCTGCTCAATTAATGTGCATTTTCCACTCTTGCTAAGTTTGACACAAACGGAGACGGCGCCATAAGTACGTCCGAGCTCCGAGATGCAATGCGCAAGCTCCTGGGCCATCAGGTAACGTCTTCTTTTCAAGATGGCCACTGTGCAATTTTGCGCCACTAAACCGCTGCGGCCTGTTTTTTTTCCAGGTGGGGCTGAACGAAGTGGAGGATATTCTGCGGGAGGTTGATTTGAACGGGGACGGGCTCGTTGACTTTGAAGGTAAAAACACTTGCTAATTGATATACCACAGCTGAGAACATGACGAGCCTTCTGCTCTCTTCTCCGCACAGAGTTTGTACGAATGATGTCTCGTTGAGATCATCTTGAAAGTGAAGCCTCACATCTCCGCCATACTTGATCGGGTAGAAGAGAGGACGACGCGTCAAGATTTCTGAGCCATTCACATATATTTTGACTGACACTGGAATTTCAACTCCTTGAATGTTTTGGAGTGAAGAGCCACCTCAAGCTTTCAATCGATAAAAGTGTTCTTCCTGAAATGTCTCCAGTCCAACTGAGGCACAACTTGCTGTAGCCTAGCTGACGATTGTACATTTGTTTGTTTTTTGCACTTTAACTCTCACTAATAACGTCCCGTGTCTATAGATTACCGGTGTTACGTCTCATCTTCTACATGGCGACATTGTTAAATGTCGAGCAAAATATTGCCTTCTAATATACAAGACAGAGTCAG
This sequence comes from Festucalex cinctus, assembly GCF_051991245.1. Taxonomy (NCBI): domain Eukaryota; kingdom Metazoa; phylum Chordata; class Actinopteri; order Syngnathiformes; family Syngnathidae; genus Festucalex; species Festucalex cinctus. Next base: position 30,032,416 of record NC_135415.1, on the reverse strand, counting down.
CATACGAGAGTCATTGCTTGAGTGCACTGTTAAATGTTTTCACACTTGATGTGTAGACGATTGTTTGATGAAAAATGTATATTTGTGTTGTCCTTTCTGTGACATCGGGTGCCCCACTCGGGAGCCCTTGTAGCAATACTACATCTGTATCAGACCTTGTGTGTAACTCGCCTGTCATTTGCGCCATTCTCAGATGAAATGTCCAACGGCAGAACTGTGAACTATTTATCACGAATGTTGTTCCTGCAATCAGAACACAAAGCAGTTGACATAACAACTGTTTGATATAAGACTTTTAAATTGACTTCCTGTTAAAAGCTGTAGATGACCAAAGTTTCTGTTGTGGTGTTCAGCATGTGCCACAGTGAATTTAGAGCAGTTTCACCTCACGCGATATTTCCGTGCTCACAAGACTCAAAGTCACCGAGTTGTCAATCGAGATTGCGTCACACGTAATGTCGGAAATCTGTGAGCAGTATTTACAGTGAATGTTAGTGTCAATATGATTGTAATTGTGGTCAAGTCTCTCAAATCTGTGTTGTTGACGCAAAAGCTATGCATGCCAAAGAGAGAATTCTGTTCCGTATGCACATTTGGATTTGGGACTCACAAAATAAATATACTCGTTTTGCCAAATGCAGTGTGCAAAATAAAATGTTATTACATTGCAGGCCAATATTATGGGTGCACTTGTCATTGTGAAATATATTAATTATTTTTGCCTTTACCTTGAACTATATACAGAAAATGGAGTCACTCGTCTGAAGAACAGTGTGGGCTCTCGGCCAAAGCTTCAACATTATTAATCGGAAATCATACCAACATCTGAAACCTGCAGTTTTTCCTTGGGCCCAGTTGAAATTGTGTATCTGGATGGAGTTAATTCATCACAATTCGGATGAAAACAATTTTCAACCTAATTGTATCTGGCTTTAATTTGTGCCACCAAAGGTTCAATCCGGATCATGATCTAAATCAAACTTTTGATATTACAGCTTGATTTTTTTTTCCCCAAGTTGCTCATAAACATCATAAACAAAAAGTATTATTTTCCCAAAAAAAGAAAGACATTCCCAGAAATGATAACACAAATGCTTTGCATAGACGGACAGGTGCCGTTTAGAGAAAGTCGTATGTAAAAAGCGTAGCAAATGTTTACACAAAGTATTAACTGTAAAAACAATTAAACTGTATGAGAGCTAGCTAGCTATAAATGTCACCCTTAATTACATTACCCCGTGTTTGCTTCATTATAAGGTTGACGAGCATGACCAGATTTGTTGGCCAACGGTTGTGTTTAATAAAACGACTCCACTGTCAGCAACCTGTCATCACCGGAGCTGATTAAATGTTACCATAGTAACCCGTCTGGTCGCTCCACTTTGCCCAACCCTCTCGTGTGCCGTGTGCGAGCTGCGTTGGACTCTCTTGATTGGACGAGAGCTCAACCATACACGGAACGATAAATAAAGTACCGGAAAAGGGGGGCGTGGCGAATACGTCAAGGCCACGCGTATAATATTACTGGATAGTTTCGTTTCTTATAATAAATGCTCACAGCTTGCCACTTGGCAAGTCATTCGAGAAACACAATTATTAACCATTTGTGTATACATATACACATAGTAAATGTAGAAAACGTGCCTAGCGTTTCATGTTCGATCGTATCCGCGAAGGACGTCGTTGTGCCCGCCTGCAAATTCGGGAGAATGTGATTGGTCAAAAATATCTGTCACTCACCCGCTGCGTTACGTTGCACTGCAGCTAGCAGCAGCCAGTGCCGATACACACACTTTGAATGAAAGTCGTCAAGTGTTCCAGACCGAGACCGACACCGTCTGACAATAGTGTACGTGAACGCTGCCCAGCACTGTCGTCAAACGTCAGTGCGCGTGTCCAGCGAGACTTCGCCGCGAGTTTTAGGGCGTTCACTTTGACAACATTTTCCCGAGGAGAAGGTAAGACACATGTTAGCCGCGCTCCAGTAAACCACGTATTTCTGGTTAGACAGGTACGTTAGCCCGCTAGCGTAACTGGCGACTGTTACCGTATGTTAATTGCTATTTCCAATTCAATAAGTGTCCCTACATACTAAGCAGGCGCTAAATGACGTACGCATCTTTGTCGTCTTTGACGGGAAATATCTTGGCTTGTTGTGGTGTTCTTTCTTGTTACCGGGTGGCACTGCTAGCATAGCTGGCTAACTTACTCCTATCGTATTGCATGTCATCACGTCAGCCTTGCTAGCTTACTTCAAATTCGTGCTGTTTTCCTTCGTTATTGACTGAAAAGTGTGCCCCCCTCCCGTTGACAGTGCCCGTCTCCGTGTCGGAAGATCGGGAGTGAGTTTGTGGCGATGCAGCGGCTCACGGCGCAGCTCTTCGCCGGGCTGGTTGCGGCGGTGCTGTCCGTGCTGCTTGTGCAGTGTTGGGCTGACGGCGGCGGCGGCGGCGGCCCCAGCCTCGCTGAAAGGGTGATCTGGGCTGTCAATGCTGGAGGGGATTCGCATGTCGACGTGCACGGTATTCACTTCAAAAAGGACCCTTTGGAAGGCAAGCTCGGGAAAGGTGAGTCAACAGTAAGGATGTATGCGTGTGAACCACGTGCACACTATATAGATGATTAGTACGAATAAAACATAAGCACAAAAAAAAATGTTGAAAAGTGACAGTAATGGAGTGCAGATGAATCATAACAGCGCCAGCCTGTGTTTTGCAGCGTCTACCCTCGTGTTTCCCACCATTAATTGAGTCAAGGTGTCATATTTTACCTTGAAAAATCTCATGGAAAGCCACCAAACAAAAATGTCAAAAATCTGACAGGTAATTTATGTACCTTCTGCCATCTAGTGGAAGAGCATTTAGTTGTTGTTCCTGGCACAGATGACCACAGCTACACTATGGCAATAATAACACCAACACTCATAACTGATTATGCAGTATCAGGCCCATAATCATTCTCAGTCATCTTTTTTTTTGCCCTAATTACCGCCGCAATGGATTTCAAATGCAGCGTACAGGAAGTTATTGATGATGTACTGCTAACAAAAGCATCAGGATGGATGCTAAATGGTTTGGGCCAATTATTATCTGCTCATATTTAGCCAAACACCTCAGAACTCAAATCATACATTTTATTTGTGTATGTTTTGCACAGTGAATGGAGAATAATGTCCTGTTTTTGTTTTGTGATAAAATAATGGGAATTTAAATGTTTTAATCCAATTCATTGATTTAACAAATTAATCAATTAAAATAATTATTAATTGTCTAAAAATTGCTATTTTTCTTTTGAAATTAGATTTTTTTTTTTACTCAGTGATCTCATTTTGAATCTCATTTTTTAATGCATTCCTTCTATTTATTACCAAAACCACTACTTTTAAGAAAATCCAACAATTGCCATCTTGCTGAAGCGCCTTAACACCAGTTAACACAAGTATTATATGTTGCAGTTGTATACTATTGTTGTCACATGAGCACGCCACAACCCCCAAATTATATTCAATCGCTAATTTAATGAGACAAAATGGCTCATTTAGCACAGTTATAAATGAAAACGGTACGAGCATGGCGCCCATACAATCCGTGCACATCAAAATCTGTCACACTGAGCCGCCACTGTACAAAAAAAAAAAAAAAAAAACCTTGAATATGTGACAAACACATTTCTCCAAAAGTCTTGATGGATGAGCTTCCTTCAAACGAAGCATTGCAGTGATTGTGTGAACAAAATAAGCCTGCTGAAATGATCTCAACTTAATATTTTCACTTTCTGTTTCTGTCTAAATAAAAATGCAAACTTTCAATATGTCGTGCCTCGCGGTTTCCGCAGACAAAGGGAAGAGGCCAACTTTTATGACAGCTATTTTCAAAACGTACACATAAAAGCTGCTTTACGCAAATGTGACAAAAGTCGCTTCTGCAAAAAGAATAACGAAGAGTCAGCAAATTGCAGTGAAGCACATGAACGTGCGACGCCCTCCCCCAGCGGCCTGCCAAGCGTGCATAAAAGCGGGCGGTGATCGAATTGTCCCCGGAGACCTTTTTTTTTTTTTTAAATATTCTGCTCACAGCAAGTTGTGGCGCAAACTTGCGTTGTAACTTCGCCTTTTGAGACGGAACAGTTTCAGCAAATACTCGGAAAGGTCAGAGCGGACGCACGTGCGTTTACTGTCAGCATGTCGCACGTATGATCGTTTTTTTTTTTTTTTTTTTTTTTTTTTATTTATTTATTTATTTATTTTTTTTTGGGATCGCTTCTGAGTGCAAAGATGCGTTCGCTTGCCTTCGCAGCGTCGGATTACGGGATGCGTCTGCCGATCCTTCGCTCAAGTCCTGAGGATCAAGTTCTCTACCAGACGGAGCGCTACAACGAAGACACTTTTGGATACGACATCCCCATACGAGACGAAGGCGAATATATACTCGTCATGAAGTATGCGGAAGTTTACTTTGCCCAGTCGCAGCAAAAGGTAAACTAACCACGAGACCCTTATGATGCCACCGTTTCATGAATTGTTGTCAAATATGTACCTAAAAGACACATTGTGGTCGGGCAGGTGTTTGACGTCCGACTGAACGGCCACGTGGTGGTGAAGGACTTGGATATCTTTGACCGAGTGGGTCACAGTACTGCGCACGACGAAATCGTGGCTTTCTCCATTCGACGCGGCAAGCTGAGCGTGCAAGGAGAGGTGTCGACATTTAACGGCAAGCTCACGGTGGAGTTTGTCAAGGTGAGTGAGTGGTAACGTGCTAAAGACGTTTGGTTTGGAAAATAAGTTTTCATGAAAGCCTAATAACAGAATTTAGACATAAGCGGTTTAGGCGTAAGAATGTCTGATTGATATGTACTGTCTGATGTATTGTCTTTAACTCTTTGACCGACAAAAACGTTTAATAACGATTAGTAAAATCACACTGTATGCTGCCATAAACGTTAAATGACTTCAACTATTTTTTTTTATTTTTTTTTAAATCAATGGGCAGTGCCATGTCTAAGTGCACCGCTGCCTGGTCAATGGGTTGTGGAATCAAAAACACTCACTAACTATGGCCAGCAGATGGCAGCATTCGATTTTCAATGGTCTGCCGGTGTATGAAATTACAATGAAACATGACAAAATTTTCAAGGATGATGTAAATGATCAAAGCCTTTGTTATGTTAAAAGTTTTTTGTGGCAGTAAGAGAGTTAACAAAAAAAAAACAAAAAACATGTACTTGTTTTTTTTATTTTTATTATTAGTTTTTTTTTGTTTTTTTACTGTTTTAGAATAAAGTGCAATTGCACCTCCACTACATTAGGGGGCAGTGGCGCTCTCATTGGCAGAGTGCGTGCAGGGAGCATTCGCTCGGTGGTGTAGGGGTTTTGTTTGGGGGGGGGGGGGGGGGGGATGTTCTCTTTTTCCTAGGGGGGCATGACAGAAAATAATTGAGAAGCACTGCGTTCGTGGAATATGAGTCATGCAGCCAAATCCAGCAGTTATCAATTTCCGAAGGCAGCCATTTTGCCACTTGCTGTTGCGTGAAAATGACAATCACAGTTGCTCAGCAAAATGAATGCCCCCCCCCCTACCCCGCCCCCGTCAAGATGGTGGACAGTAGCTCATTTGCATGAGACGTGACCGCCCCCCTCAAAAAAGGTTATCGTCAGGAAAGCTGGGGAAATGTGTAAAAAGGGATCTTTGTGTTCATTGGTCATCTTGGCGCTCGCGAGTCCGCTGTTGCGTTATTGGACTTGCAACCCGAGTGCGCGCGTCTTTTTATTTGTGGCCCGTACGCATGCACGGCTAATCTCAGCGCTGAAGCGAGACGGTCTTTAAGTTTAAAGCGTTCAGCTTGCTTGAGGCTTCACGTTTACAAGCGACAACAAACGGACGATTTTGTCTGCCAATCACATGATGACAAAAATTCAACAAAGCCTCCATTCTGCCCACGTGCCGATAGCCAAAGTAGTTCGTCCGATTTCATGACTTTGATTCATTGAGTTTGCTCTCGCTGTAGAAGTGGGTCAACCTTTCACTGGTTACATTTGTCAAGCTTTTGCACTATGAAATTGCACAGATTTTCATCTTCACGTGGAGCGATATGTATCTCGTCATTTGAAACTACCCAACAAGTGTTGACTCGCTAACAAAAAGAAGCGTTGACCTTTTCTGTATTTCAGGGCTATTATGATAACCCGAAGGTCTGCGCGCTCTACGTGATGAAGGGAACACCAGAAGGTACCTTTCTTCATTCATAGATGGACTTTTTTGTTGATTGTACACACGTGGACAAAATTGTTGGTCGCCTTTTGTTACTTGGTTTTCCATGTTTAGTGTGGTACACACCACAAAACACCCTTTAAAGCGATCTTTTCAGCAGGAAAAAGTTCATATTTTGTCCAAAATGAATTTGATAACTTCATTATTTTTCATGTACAACTAATATCTATGGAATTTTATTTATTTTTTTGTCAACTGAAGATGACATCACCCGTGCTGAGGAAGTAGGCAATGACCAATCATGGCTCAGTTTGCAGACCAAACCCAGAAAACAGGTGAACATGATTGGTTGTTACCTACTTCCTCATCACAGGTGATGTCATCTTCAGTCGACAGCAAGAGGAAAAAAATAGTTTTTAAAAGTATTGATTGTGCAAGAAAAATGATGAAGTTGTCAAATTAATTATGGACAAAATATTAACTTTTATTTTACTGCTGAAAATGGCTCAATGATTCAACTATCCCTTTAAATAAGTGGACTGATTTTTCATGGGTACTTTTTTTTTTTTTTTTAATAATAATTCTGTTAAATCCACAATTCAAAAGCAACATCTGATTTTCATTGAGTTTCATTTATTGTTATTTCTGTGATTTTTTTTAGTTATTATTTTTTTTCCACACATGTACTTAAAGGATACTTAACTCATTTAGCCATTTTCAGCAGTAAAAAGTTAATATTTCGTCTAGAATTAATTTAATAACTTCGCTATTTTTCACGTACAAATAATACCTTTTAAAATCACTTTTTTTTTCCCACTTGCTGTCAACTGAAGATGACATCACACGTGCTGAGGAAATTGCTAACGACCAATCAACGACTCAGCTGTGTTCTGTGTTTGGTCGGCAAACTCGGCCGTGATTGGTCGTTGCCAGTTTCGTGAGCACACGTGATGTCATCAGCCGTCGACAGCAAGTGTCAAAATGAGTTTTAAAGGTATTGTTGATGAAAATATGTTATCAGGTTAATTATAGACAAAACATGATGTTGAAAATATCTAAATGAGTCAAGTATCCCTTTAATTCTAATCAAAGGGCCCCGAAAATTGCCCAAAAAAAACGAAGCTCACTTTTGTGCGGCGCTCTTTTTTTTTTTTTTTTTTTTTTTCTTGTGGAAAGACGTGCCGAAGCTGCAGCCGCACCCCGGCTTGGAGAAGCATGAGGAAGAGGAGGAGGAAGAGGAAGACGGAGAGGGAGGCGACGAGGCGGGCAAGAAGAAGCTCCCGCCGGATTCCAAGCCCAGAGTCCAGTCGGGTCCGCGAACGCCGAACCCGTACGCCGCCGACAACAGCAGCCTCATGTTCCCCATCCTGGTGGCGTTCGGCGTCTTCATCCCAACCTTGTTCTGCCTCTGCCGGCTGTGAGGCGGCCGCACCGACACCAGACTTCTGACAGGTGAGGGGAGGGCGGGGCTGTTGAGAAGGTACACGCGAGTCCGAGGACATCCGGACCAACCGCAGATGACGACAAGCGCAGGAAGAGGCGAGAGACGGCGAGCCGAGCGAACGTTTGCCTTGCTCGGAACGACATTCTTCATCCATTTCATTTCCCCGGCGCTCGGCCTTCATCGCCAGGGGGCGCTGTTCCAACTTTTCACTAGTTTGCATGTGGAAATCCATATTTTGTCTCACGCTCTCCGGTTACCTGGACACGCTCGGGATTAGGCTCCATATGGAATCAACCAGCAGATGAATTTATGGGCGTAGCAGCCGCCATCTTGTTTTCCGCTACTTGCCGTTAACGTCGAGTTCATCCACTGCACATGTGGCGAACGCCGTTTGAGCGTTTATTCAATCGTTTCCAGCTGTAAGTCCACGTGACGAGACAATTCGGCGCACTAGGACATTTGACTAGTGTGCTGAATTGTGGACGTGATGGAAATCATAAGCAGAAATCATCTTGTTGATTGGATGGATCCATTTGAAAAAAACACACATTGTTATGCAGTTTTGTTTTGTTTTTGGGAGTTTGACAGCTTAAGACTTTCGATTTTGACACCTTAGCTTGACAGTCAGCTAAAATTCCGACTTTGACTTAAGTCGACGGCAGAACAAAGATGGAGTTTTATGTTGACGATGGCGGCTCGCGTGTCCAACGTGACGTTTGGCCGTTCGATTCCCAAAAGGCACCCGCGCCGGCCGCCGCGCCCTCAAGTGGCGCTGGCGGGTTTTCCGTTGCCATAACATGAAGAAAAGCACAAGAGTCTGTCGGTTCCAAACAAGCGTTTACTCCTCATCCTTTCAATTCCCAGCAGCCTTTTCAAAACCTCTTGTCTTAAATCGTATCTAAATGTCCGGACGATTTTTTTTTATTTTTATTTTGACAACTTTGAGGTTTAGTTCAGATGTAGTTTGTGGTTGTGAGCAAACATTTTTATCTCTGCAACATCTTTGATAACCAGAATTCTATTTGCAAACTATTCGTCATTTTGACAACCCTTTGGCCGAAAAGTGTTGTTGTTTTTTTTTTGTTTTTTAAATCTTGCATTCACCCGAATTACAAATTTATAATCTGTGGTTCCTTACACGCCCCTCAATTTTTTTTAAATTTTTTTTTGACTGATAGAACACAAAGTCGTTCATGCGGTGCCATTTTCTTTTCTTTGCCTTTTGCAAACATGGTTTTTGATTCAACACCAAATTCACCACGATTGCTGATGTCCACGTCACGTGTGTGTGTGTATATATATGCTACAAGATGACATTTTGTCGTTCAACGGTTCCCTCCTCACTTTTTTTTTTTGTTTGTTTTTGTTTTTTTTGTCGGAACTGAGGTGCTGGTGGTTTGTTTGTTTGAGTTTTTTTCTCCGACAGAGACGTGTGGCCTTTCTTTCCTTCGGAGAGGAGCAGCTGTTAGGACACGGTGTGACATCACAGGAATAGTTGTCACAAAATCAAATAAATTAGCTTCTATCTGCAAATGTGGGCTCTTCCATTTGATGGTGTGTAATTTAAAATCTGGGTGTGGCTGATCTGGACAATATGTCGTTAGACATTTTGGATTTAGTGTTTGCCGCGTTGCCTCAGGATTTGTTTTTGTTTGGATTCGTTCAACGTTTTTATTGGTGTGACCTTTTGCACTGCCTTGCGTGTCGTTTTGTTGTGTTGCCTTGAATTATTGAAAACGTTGTGCTTCACCATCATTAGCCTTCTTTTCCCTCTTGTGCTGAGTTCTTCATTCCACACGGAAGCTTCATCCGTCAGCGGAATTTCATTTATACTTGGTCATATTTTTTGTTCCACAAGCAAAATATGTGTGAAATGGAAGACGTATGTGAAACCGTTTTTTATTTTTAGACATCGGTCCCGGTGTTGTTAGTTCGTCTCACTCAGAAAAAGGCACTGGAATGGAATGAAGATCTGTTCTGTGTCTTTTTCACCACAACCAAAGACTTGTCGTCACAACTCTTTTTAAACATGGCGTCCTATCTGATTCCTGTGTTCAATAAATCAGGGAAGTAAACCCCGGTCATGTTCAAATCTTATCGCTCCCCTCAAATCAGATTCTTTGGAAATGCTATATAATTAAGGGGAAATTGTTTTTCTGATCATTTTCTGATTTACTGTACCCCATTTAGCTGAAAGTCCTGCCTTGCCCCTCCCCCATCATTTTTTTCCCCCCCCTCTTCCAAGCAAGCATACGTGAGGTCATTTTAAGCGGAGACAAAATTTACACAGCAAAACCTCAGCCAGCGTCTCCACCGTCCGTCCAGGCGGCGCTCAAAAGTCCGCCCCCGACCTCAATGTGAGCGCGAGATGGCCCACGTATGATCCGACTTGTACGCCCGTGTCCGCGTTTTGGAGTCGCGAAATGAAATCGGCAGCAGGCGGACCTGCGAAATGTGCTCAAGTCTCGCTCACGTGTCCTAAATCTGCAAAGTGACAAAAATGCTGATGAATGCCGTCTCTTTTTAATAAATGTGCTATTTTATCAGACTGTCGCTGCTGTTTTTGTTTTTGCTTGCTTTCAATTCCTTAAATCTCCCTCCTGTTCTTGGAAATGTTTCCTGCAGGGGGTGCACTGCGAAGTTTGTCCAGGTGTTATCATCGGCCCCAACAACTGTGAAAACGTTTCTAAGCTGCACAAAGATAAAGTATTGTGGACCAACCCCTTTTACATTTAAATTCTTTACAATATGTCCTCTGCAGCGCCACTCGTATAAGCATCGTATTCTGATTACTAAATTTGTGGAATATAAATTAAGCAGCAGAATTATCCACCAGATTTTTTTTTACCCAACTCAGGCGGCCATTTTGCCACTTGTTGTCGCCTGAAAATGACATCATGTGACGACCAATTACGGCTCGCCTGTTTTATCTATTTTAGTTTGGTCATGTGACATTCACAAGCTGATCTGTGATTGGTCGTTACCTGAGCCCTGAGCAACTGATGTAATTTTCAGTTGATGGCAAGAGGTAAAATGGCCGCCGCCGGGCTCTGAGATGGGATAAAAACAGGTTGATTTTGCTGCTATAATCACAATAGGCTACTGTGATAGGGATGTAACGATAAGGGCAATATGATAGCGTGATCCCAAAAATATCATCGGCGTCATGTTCATGATATTTAAAAGGCACACATCTATTAAAAAAAAAAAAGGTTGATTTCCATTTGTCTAGTTCTAGCAACCTCTGGTGGCTAGTTTTTTTTTTTTTTTTAGTGCAATTTAATTTTCATTAGGGATGTTTTGGCCCTTCAATGTTTAAAATCTCAAATTGTCAGTCAATAATAATATTAAATAAAATAATAAAAAATACAAATAAGTAAATAATATAAATATAAATAAAAATATTATATATAAATATAAATAAAAATATTAATATATATATATAATACATTAAAATAATTTTGTTATGAGAGATTGTAGGTGGTTTATATGCATTGCTAATATTGTTTTTTTTTTTTAAATATCGCCAACCTCCCCACAATATGATAATTATTGTATCGTGATGTTTGGATATCGTTACATACCTACTTGTGAGTGGGGCTGCATAGAAAACATTACACAGAAAAAGGTTCATGTATGTGTGTGTATATATATATATATATATTTATATCATTTGTACAAACCATAATATTTATAAGTTAATATATTTGATTAGGAAGTGCATCATTTCAGAGGAGTTAGAAAGTGAAAGTCTCAGTGTCAGTTTGACCTCATCGGTAGTAGAGGGCCACAAAAGGTGCACGTAGGAGGCCGACCCCGCTGCTTCGGCAGAGCACGCCGACTCCGGCTCGACTGCAGCCTAAGGCCAAGCCCAGCCCCCCCCACACGTCGCCATCGTTGTCCTGAAGGTCCACTGAAGTCAGCTTTTTATGCCAAGAGGAAAGCGTGACCTTCCGCATGTTCGCCAAGCGACCGCCACCTCCTCCGGGGCCGCCCGCCGCCGCCTGAAGACTCTGGAAAAGGAACAGCAGATCCACTCGCATCTCCACAGTGTTACCATGGGACTTTGTAATAAACCTGCGAGAGGGAACAACATGGAGGCATTCAGAAACGAGTTCTACGAACATACCGGTATTACAAAGACGAGCTTCTACCTTGTCGGAAGGTTGCTTTTTGCCCTGGACAGAAGCGCAGGACGGACGTCCACCTGATGCGGATTTGTAAACTGAAGGTGAAGCTCAGCTCTCCTGATGCTCAACGAGAAGATCTCCCTGCTGAGGAGCAACTCGACATCCGAACCTGAGGACGAACAGGCAATTCTCATCAGTTTTTTTTTTTTGCGAAACAGGCACATTTTATTTTTTTTTTAAGTGTTACTCTCGATCCAGCGGATCCGAATGGCTTGTTTTCACTCCGAATGCTTTTGTTAATGTGTCAGCAGGATAGCTCGACAGCTGTTGGAGAGAACATGAAGCCTGCTGAGGGTTATTTGTATGCAGATATCATTGTCTCTTCTGCACAACTGAATTAATCAAGCCATTAACGTGCCTTGACAAAAAATAAATGCTGAGCTTGCGAGGGCACTTGCCATTCTTTCAAATAGCTAACTTGGGTTTCATTGATTTATTTTAGGCTTCCATGTTTGTTTTGTTTTTTTTCATTTTGCTTGCATTAGCTTTTACATGGAGACCAAAGAGCATGTGGGGGGGAAATACTGGTGGTTTCTGGAGGCAAAAGTTGATACGTAAGATAAGAAATCTGCTCTGCACCAAAATGTAAATATGTCAACATAATGGGTGGGCAAAGTATGGACCGGGGGCCTCACGCGACCCACCGAGCATTAAGTGCTGTTAAGCCTTTTTCTCACGTACCTATAATTTATTGATTACAATGTTTTGATCATCTGTGTTCATTTTACCATTCATTCATCTCATTCAAATATGTGATATATTGTTAAAATTAGTCAAATAAACAATTTTGGAAAATAATGTACTTAATAAGCCTATAAAATGGAACATTTAATTTTCCAAACGTGTAAAAATGTTTCATCAATTTTAATAACTGGTTAACTTCATTACATAAATACAAAGTATCTATAAACCATCTGGCCGTTTCAAAAATCAAACTTCAACAAAAGTTTACACAATAAGCTTGTTCTTCATTGATCCCACCTGTCTTTTTTGTTTTTGTTTTTGCATAAACCGACACATCACTGTGATATTCACTTGAAAAAGCGTAGTAAAGGTTCAATACATTTGACGAGGAGTTTAACTAGAATATCTGACGTGATAAAATCGATTTTTTTTTTTTTTTTTTTTTTTTTTTTTTTAGTACACAAACGAACTAATGGCGACCAAATAAACGAAACAAAACAAAACGTTTCCCGTATCCCGTCTCACCTCGTCTCATGCGGCCCTGGAGCCCTTTGACGCTCATGCAGTCATGTCCGTCCTGACAGCAGCGGTAGACCCGCCGCACGAAACTGAAGAGCGGCTTCTCCGGGAACACCAGGCCCGGGGAAGCTCCAGCGGACAGAGGCCGGACACTGAGGCGCACCACGGTCGAATTCTCCCGGAGATTCCGGTGCCAGCTTTCCTGCCAGGCCGCCGTGAGCTCGGCGCAGCGCTCCCGTTGAGCCTCCGCGGTCGCTCGCCTCCAGCGCCGCAGGAGCTCCGTGCGTAAAGGCGGTCTCGGCGACCGAGTCCACCTCCCCGGCGACGGTGCTGCCAATCCATGCGCGACGTCGCTAATAATCACCAAGATGAGAAGAAGTAAAGCAATCCAAGGGTGGGAATGAGTGGAGGCCATGTTGGGTTTTTTTCTGTATCCGAACTGCGCCGGCTTGGCCGCCTGTTTTATATCTCCGCTCACAATGGGAACAACTTTCCAGTTTTGAATTTGAATCCCTGCCCCTCTTTTTGTTCGTGCCCACTTGACCCCCTGCTAACTTTCTTTTAGTGCGCTCGCATAATGAGACGCCCCAACGAGCGCCGACCCATCCATTCATATTCAGCTACTTAGCTAATGACTCTATCATGACTCCGTATTTGGACCATCGGCAGGTTTGCGAGACGCACAAACATGAACGATGTTAAGAATGAGTTTTCGCTTTTGAAATAGCGCACGTAAGCTTGTTGGAACGTTTGACGTCAAAATGTTAAGGAGGTCGATTGTCAATTGTCGGCCAGTTTCCAAACAAATCGCTCATAAGGCATGATCACATGATGTGTCTGTTCTGTCAACTTCCACTAATTATGGCTAGCACACCAATAATCAATATGCATTCATTTGTAAAGGCAAAGTTTTGAACAAACACGAGCGTTGGGAACTGGCAAGTAACGAAGTACAATCATTTTGTTAAATGCGCTTGAGTATAGTTTCTGTATTGAAATATTGACTTTTCTGACTTAATTTTACATTTTACTGCCTACTTTACAAATCATGTCTATAGGCTACTCTCCTTAAACTTCGTCAAAATACGCGTACTTTTTTCAACCATAGGAGACTGACAATACAAAAGAAAGAGAAAGAGGAAAGAAAGAAAGAAAGAAAAATAAAGAAAAATAAAGACCACCACTTTCAAGTCAAGTCAGGTTGCTAGCATTAGCCAAATGGACATTTTTTTTTTCTAACTCAGATTGGCTCGCAACCAGTTTAAGGATTTACACGGCCTCTTGCCCAAAGTCAGCTGGGGTAGGCTCAAGCTCAACCATGACCCGAGTAAGTATAAACAGTTATTGCAAACCGAAGAATGGAGTCCAGTTGTTTCGATAGCACTGAAGTTGAAATCACGCTAGCTAGCTCTTAACATGCGAGACGTAATGTGACTGACTGCTTTCTTCTGTAAATTGAAAGCCAACCCCCACATTTTCTTTACAATATGTTCTATGCAGCTCCACTAGTCTTAAAATTGTATTCTGATTCATGCCGTTTGTCGAATATGAGTTAACTCAACTTTATTTATAGTGGCAAAATCATCTCAGCTTCGGAACACAGGTGAGCCATGATTGGCCGTTACCTGAGCAGCTGTGCTGCGATTGGCTGGCAACCGGTCCAGGGTGTCCCCCGCCTACTGCCCAAAGCCAGCTGAGATAGGCTCCAGCACCTCCCGCGACCCTTGTGAGGAATAAGCGGTCAAGAAAATGGATGGATATGAGCAGCTGTGATTGTCATCTTCAGGTGACAGTAAGTAGCAAAATGGCCGCCCCCTGAGATGGATAAAAACGGATGGATTTTAATGCATAATTCACATCCCACAAACATAATATTAATCAGAATGTTGTGATTAGGCTCGTGGGGGCACATACAACATATTGCAAAGAAGTTTAAAGTATTTTTGGACTGACTTCTCTTCAAAGGGATACTTTGACTCAGCGAGTCATTTTCAGCAGTAAAAAGTTCATATTTTGTAGTTAGCAATTTCCTTAGCACAGGTGATGTCATCTTCAGTCGACAGCAAGTGGCAATATTAGTTTTTAAACTAGGTATTAATGATTAAAAAAAATGAATTTATCGCATTTATTATAGACAAAATATCTTCTTACTGTTACAAATGGCTCTGAGTCAAGTATCCCTTAAAAAAAAAACAGAAACTAATTCATACACGGACTGCGTGAAGGTTTTTGTTTTTTTTGTGCCGTTATCAAAACAGATTGTATAGAAATTACAGTTTTGTTTTGTTTTTAATTTTGCACTTGATTAAATTGAAGTCTATTTTTAAAGTACAGGAGTCGAATCAGTACCTGGCAGTCTTTTTTTTTTTTTTTTTACACAACTTGCTATACTGTACTTCTTACGTACAGTGTGAGTACTTTTTCAACCTCAACTGATTTTAAAAAAATATTTCCCAAAAGTTGTGTAACTGATTTCATTGGTATCTATACAAATACAATAAAATTTTCTAAGATAAGCGGAATTAATGTCACCAACACACCGATGAGGCAAGCGTAAATGCCGAAAAGCGAGAAACGTGCACGGCAAAAAAATGTTGAGGAACGCAGGTGACGAGCTTGTGCGCTTGATCATAAAAAGGCCACACAAAAAAATGCGCGTGAAATTGCGACTCACAAGTTTAATACCATCCTCAATGCAAATCATTTGTTAAATAAGCGAAGTGAGAGTTTGAAGACATACAGTGAGAGTCTATGTAAATATTTTGACATTCACGTGTACTAAAACGCGTCGAAGAGGCTCCAAATAACACTTGAAGTCCTGCTGTGACGTGTCGCGGCGCTGTCACGTCAGAGGAGGTTCACGCCATGTTTGAGCAGCCGGTGCCGAGCCTTGCTAGGCAAGGAGAACGCGCTGTCCTGGTGGTTGGGGACGCCCGAGTTCCTCGGCGCCACGCCGTGCTGCAGGAAGTACGTCTCGTGGGCCGCGCTGCGCGCCGCGTACACGGCGGCGGAGGCGTTCCTACGCTCAAAAAAAGACAAGGCAAGTGGCGAACGTTGCCAATGCGATGATCGACTTGATGACAGATCCTTACCCTGCCCCCGACCCTGTTTTGAAAAGAGCCGTGAAAAGCCCCAACAACCCCCCGCCGCCACCACCGTCAGCGGTCCCCGGCATACTGACCTGATAATAGCCTCCTGCAGAGTTTCAGTGTTACAGAAATGCGAGTGAAGAAGTGATGCGGCTCTGACAAAAGGACGCTCGGGGGCTCCCCCCGCTCCGCCAGACAGGTTGGCTACAGGGACACGCAAAGAACGGGCGTCAGCGACCACATTCACCGGGACTTGCTGCGCTAAAGCAACGCTGATAACAGCGGCAGTGACGAGCTCCAATCGCGCAAACCCGTCATTACAAACGGAAGCTGATGAGGCCTCTCACTTGTGAGCGTGCTCTGAGTGCAGTCGAAGTGGGCGAACACGTAGGGCGCCGCAGCGGCCGGCGTGCCCGGCGAGACACTTCTCAGATGGGCCTCCAGTCCGTTTAGCGACGCCAAGCAGCTGTGATACTGGACACAAACCAGAGAAGGCAGAGCTGACTGGCTGACAAAAGGCCGTAAATTAGCATCACAAAGCCAAAAGTTAGTGCACTCGTGTACTTTTCAAAACCGCCAGCGGCCATTTTTTCACATTCGAATTTGAAGGGTTATAAATATTGTAATGCGACATTTCATTAACTCATTCACTCGCAGGTATTTTCACTGAAGCAACTGGATTTTGACTGATTTTGTAAGGCCCGCAGAATATTGTGTTCTATTGATAAAAAACATGGAACCTACCAAAAGAAAGATTTGTCTCTTCTTTCATAAGTTAAAAAAAAAAGTGTTTCCATTTTGCAGCAACTAGCATTAGAATATAGTTACATTTCATCATTATTCACAAACCTGTTGAAAACACTGCGAAAAAGAGCTTGTTTTAACATGGCCCTGGTTGATCTCTTATACTCTGTTACCACCTGCTGGCCTTTTTTGTCATAACTACCATTGCTTTAAGCAACCTCTTCAGATCAGAAGCTGCATCAAAGCCTTCGACAGGACTGTCTCAGAAAATGAGAATATTGTAATAATGTCCTTTATTTTCTGGAATGCAATTAAATACCTTGACAGAGGGAAAGATAAAGAAGCTACAAATCAACTAAAATATTTCAAGCCTTTTATTATTTTAATATTGCTGACTATGGCTTACAGCTTAAGAAAACTCAAATGTCCTATCTCAAAATATTAGAATATTTCCTCAGACCAAGTAAAAAAAAAAAAGAAAAAAAAAGGCCATAATCAGCAATATTAAAACAATAAAAAGTATTGCAAGATTTCAGTTGATTTGTAATGAATCCAGAATGTATTGCATTTTTCCTTATTTAACTGCTTTACACAAAATAATGGACTTTATCACAATATTCTCATTTTCTGAGACAGTCCTGTATGTGCTATAGCATAGAGAAAAAAAAGAAGTATAAATACGTTTTTGGTAGGGAAGGACAAAGTATTTTAAAAAAAAACGTATTTATACGTTTTTTGGCTTTCAAATTTAAAATCTGATTCTTACCGATAAAATGTGCACGCAGCGCTTCTCTCAGACTTATTGGTACGTCTGTTATGTCATACATGGTGGCAGAGATTGACGCAGAGATGGAAAATAACAGAGAAATCAATGTATTCAAGTTAGGTGGCCTTAGCAAGTGGCAAATAAGATGGCCGCCGGTTGGCTTCACTTCTGCCGACGGCAAGTAACTTGAACGGACCAGCACGTTTCCTAACTATGATGATGAACGCAACTTGTCTACACAGAAATATCTTAAAGTCTTAAAATAAACAGTACAAAGATACTAAATTTGAAATAGTCACTGAAAGTTGCCATATTATGAATATATGCTTCACGTCGGCGCCCGTGTGAACGTGTTTATGAAATGTTGCTTCTTACCACTTCCTCCATGGCAGCTTGATCACATAAGAAATGGGGCTCCACCAGCAAGGCCAGTACAAGACCTTTGACCCTGTGTAGGTACAGCGTCATGGGAACCAGGGGGGTGT
Organism: Festucalex cinctus; assembly: GCF_051991245.1. Lineage (NCBI taxonomy): Eukaryota > Metazoa > Chordata > Actinopteri > Syngnathiformes > Syngnathidae > Festucalex > Festucalex cinctus. The sequence goes on along the minus strand of NC_135415.1, from coordinate 30,014,286 downwards.
CATCTGGGTCGACGGGGGTCGTCTTGGACTCCCTTCCACCGTCCTGCTCATTGCAGTCCTCCGTCTCTCCCGAGTCAAACACCGTCTCACATTGTGCGCCGCCACGCCGCGAGCTTGCGTCGAGCTCCGAGTCGCCTCGCTCCCTTCCGCTGCTGTGAAAAGTGTCAGAGTTGGAATTTTGTAGAACTTTCTCCTCAGCTTCATGGGAAGCCTCTTCATTTGGTCCGGGGCGGACTGCGTCAGCGGTGCTCTGCGATGGAGCCGGGACGAAAACGGAGTCGTCCGACGCAGACAAGCGTTGGTTCAGGGTTTCCTTTTGGGAGGAAGGTGGATCTGAAGGCACAGATTCCGAAGAGGTCGTATCCGACGGCGTTGTTGACAGGTTCGTACGTAGGGAAGGGTCTTTCACTGGAGTAGACTGGGACCTGGGGAAGAACGAAATGCACTTTCTGAATATTTTATTTGTATTTTTAATAATTCAGTTCTTTCAAGGTTGCCATTTGATGTAAAGTACTGAACTAGTTTTAGCTAGAAGTGACCAGGTACTTGAATAATAAATTTCAATGTTATAACACCTAAATGTACGGAGCCCTTCTGGTGTCAGGGTCTGATTTATTTATTTTTTTGCTAATCTGTACCCACAGTTTAGTCAACCATACCCACGGTTTACTAAACCGTACACACGGTTTAGCGCTTCTGCGGCGTTATGTAATACGCATGCGCACGCAACGTTCTATTTGTTGCTTGACAGCAGTATTAGCAGCGAACGGCTGCTTCTTTTCATCTTAAACTGTAGACTTTTGTATTCAGTCGATGTGTAATGTTGCTCTTGTGCCACTGTGAGGCGCTCGAACACTTTTCTTCTTTCTTTCTTTTACTTCCGTGTTAAGCCTGAAGGCTGGTGAAATGCAGACGTGTTTTGTTGTGGTCCGCCATTAATACGCCACACTTGGCTAAAGAAACTTCATCTTTCCGTCATCCATTCATCGCTAAGCTACCAAAACTAGTCTACGGTTTAAGATTAAAAAAAAAAAAAAAAAACATCCGTTCGCTGCTAATCCTGCTATCAAGCAACCACTCGAACGTCGCGTGCGCATGCGTATTACATAACGCCATAGAAGTGCTAAACCGTGGGTGCGGTTTAGTAAACTGTGGGTACAGATTTGCAAAAAAATAAAATAAAATAAAATTCAGACCCTGACACCAGAGGGGCTCCGTATTTAAATGTAATCAGATCTCACATTTTTAATTGGCTATTGCACACAACAGACAAGTAGATGTCAAATTTAAACCAGGTCACAGACTCCTTCTGACTGTAAAAACTGAAATGTGCTCTACATGACAGTACCATGATTCTCTGTCAACAGGCGCAGACCGCAGGTACTGAAGTTCAAACATGGTGAGGAACACGGAAGTAGAGCTGACAGCATCACCAAATACACTTGATGGGCCTTCGGGCGCCTGCGCCTGAATAGAAATGTAAAACACAGGTGTGTCTCTTTTCTGTTAGAAAAAAAAAAGGTTATTTGGATAAAGTCTGAAAGAGGTTAATGGTGGTTATATGAAAACAAATTTGGACAGAATTGCTTGTTTGAAAAAGGTCCAAGTCACGTGACGACAGGATCTCTATTGAATTGCCAATGGTCGCCGGACAGGTGTAGCCTCCCTCACGTAACTTTGGCCGAGAAGCTGATGACACATTTGACTGGTCGACAGTCAACCACAAGGCACGTAACAGATAAACGACCGTTCACATTCACAAACAATTCCACTTCAACTGACCTAACACGCATGTCATTAGGAATGTGGGCGGACCCGGAGAAAGCCACACAATCACAGGGAGAAATACACGACGACACACATTCGAACCATGTATTCGACTGAAGAACCCACCTGCCGTGTTAATGTCGGCCAATAAAATAATGAATCATTCACCTTGAAGGTTTCGCTCTCATGAACCATCACTTTCATGGTAACATCCGGTGACATCTGTGTGCTCACGACTCTGTGGAGGGGAGGACAGCATATCTGTCATTATAATTCGATTACAACATGCACAAAAAAAGGAGATTTCTTACTTTTTTTTTGTGCGTAGTGTATTGTTGGAAAATGTCATTCAACCTACCTTCCTCTGAACAGAATGCAGCCTGCTAACACTAGGGGGCAGCGCTGACAAGCCTGTAGAATGAGGGCGGCCTTCAGCAGCAGAAGAGGGTCAACCTGAGGACCAAAATATTGCTCATTACCACATACCAGAACAAAAACTCAAATGAAAACAATCATTCGGTTTACACTGTAATAATGTCAGCTGTACAATGAGTACAAGAAGATGTGTGCCGTGTTTGTATTTACATCATCACTGCTATCATGTGATGCGTTTCAGGGCCGGTTTTGCAAAAAAGCTTGCGGCGTGGCCTTTGTTAACCCGTGGGAGCAAAATTTGCATGCACGCTTCACTCCGGATCAGACATAATAAATGCAGAAGTGTGTCTTGGTATTGCGCAATAACACAGTGACAGTCATATCCTGTTTCTACTCATGCACGACAGTTCAAGTTGCATCAAGACTTGCATTCAAATAACACAGACGTTCTGTTTGAAATTAGTTTCTTTTTTCATCCCATGCGCCATAAAAAAACAAACAAAAAAAACATTTTGGGTTCATTGAAGACTTTAAATTGTGGGTTTGAATGTGATTGTGACTATTTTGGACTTCACTTCAGCCACAACCCCAAAGAAGACAAACAACAGAAAATGCATCTCGACGTACATTTGTCGAGTCAATAGTGGTCAAGGAGCTGAAGACGTGATGAAGCTCAGAAGGTCCAGCTAGCAGGTGTGACAGGTACCGTGACCACCGAGCAGCCAAGGTCTCCCGACGATGAAGCTAAGAAAAAGAAAAAAGAAAAAAAAAACACGGTCTACAATAACATCAATGATAAATGCTAATTGTAAACTGCACCAGATGATGTACATGGTAAAGCTTGCATCCTATGGCGGTGAGATTAAGAGGTGGATTAAACCGACCAAGCACCCACTGAAGGCCCCTGTGCCAAATTTCACTGCCGGCAACTACTTTAATTACTTCAAGATTGTTGTGCAATACTAAAAAAAAAAAAAAGTACCTGGTAGCTTTGGCGTACAGAGCCATTGTAGAAACAAAAGAGGTTTATTATCTTATCCAGCAGCTCACAGACACTGACAGTGGGAGTTTGCATGGAGCAGCCCAGAGCCTGAAAGGAGTAAGAACAAGTTAAAGGTCGTCTATCACAGACGAACAACAAGGTCTGGAGACATCATACAGCCACCCACCCAAAAGAAGTCCTCGTTCATGTGGATTGCAAATTTATGGCGACGCAGTGTCAGAAGGCGCACGGGGGAGGAAGAAAGCTCCGTAATGCAACGGCCCACTCCGGCAAGTTGGCCACAAAGCAGCTCCTGTTTATCTGTGGGGGTCTGCAGCGCAAAACATCTCTGTTATATGATCATCATCCTTTGAAACATCAACAAATTCATCGGGATGAGGCGAGAGTTTTCCAGGGGTCAAACCTCTTCCGGGTAGAAGTAACAGATGCCCTTGCTAGTCGGATCTCCCTCTCCCTTCACCTTGGAACCATCATATAAGAAAAAATAATTGCACCTGCAAAAGAGCGTGACAACTTTTAATGATAGATAGATAGATAGATAATTATAGTCTAATTATGATTCAGACATTATTGACAATTTGACAAGTGATATCGAGTATAACGATTGATGACTTGCAATAGACCCATTATTTGTATAAAACTACAGTATTCCTAAATACTAACAAAAGGATGAAACAATTGGAACGGCAAAGAATTAGCAAATTTTACACGTTAAAGTATCACCGTGGAGTATGTCCTCAACTTTAAATGTCAAGTTTGTTAGACGAATTTCAGTTTAATTAACGAGTGGAAGAAAATTGAGACGCAAGATGTGGCGCATAAGAAAGTAGTAAAGTATCTCAATGTTTACTAACGTGAGTAACAACGAAGTAGAGACGGGGGGGGGGGGGGGAAAGTGTGGTGGGCGAAGGGTCTTACCCTCTGGAGTCCGGCGGAGTAAGCTCCGCCATGGTCCAAATTGATGTACAGCACTACGACGTCATCAGTCCTGTCAGGTCTCCTCTCGTCTCCACCACCAAAACACAAATCGAATCGATGATGTTGTTCCACCTCGCGTCAAAACAAAATGCCCTGAAAATCCAATGATAAATTCGTGACGCGAGAGGACAAAACTGTCATTAAAACTGCGACGGGTAGTTTTCAAGTTCTGTTGTGGTCTGTCCGCCGGTGAAAAGAAAGTTTTGACAAGAGGAACGTAACTGGAGGAATGCAAGTCAGTCACACGCAAAGTAAGTCATGTGAAACTACGGCGTGCGGTGAGGGACAAACTAATGGATGAATGTTTTGAATGACAAAATAGTGACAATACAGTACATGGATCGTTACTTTACATAATTTGATACAAGTATAGCACATGCTGTTAAGCTGCATCCAAACGTAAGTAAAAATGCATTTTCATTGTAATAATCATTATTTATCTGTATCTTTGGTCATCCATCAATCCCCGCGTGTTCCCACTAGATGGCAGCAGAAGGTACAATTGAGCTGAAATAATACATTTTGATCAACTTACCTTCGATTTTATAAGCGAAAAAAAAAAAAAACATGTTCAAGATACTGGGTTACTCATGTGGTCCTTGAGGGAGACCTGGTGCCCATCACAAGCACCATATTGGGAATTGGGATGGGACGTCTAAATTATCCATCTACTGTATTGCCATTCATACAACAGAGTAATAAAAACAGATTTCATTCTGAGTAAATACATTTGTGAGTAAATTGAGAAAAAGGGCTCATATTTCAGTTCATATACTTTGTGTGTGTGTGTGTGTGTGTGTGTGTGTGTGTGCAATGAGATGTTCCTAATGAAGTAGAAAGTTGTTCTTTTATTAATCTGATATTGATGAAGATGATGACTTCTAGAGACCTTTCAAAGCCAATTTTGGTTTTCAATCACAACTTCAAGGCAAGTTATGCTTGCCGCTTCCGACTAAGCCGAGGGTGAAAGCCAGCTACATGAATCACTATATGGCTACCTGGCAAAGTAAACGATTCTGTTGTACGACGTAAAAAAATGGGATGCATGGTTAATTGTACCTTCTGCCATATAATAATTGTCCTGCCTGTCAATGTCAATTGGTTTTAGATTAAGACTTTTATTTAAAAAATAGAGATATTTTGAGCATTTACTGTAAGTGAAATTGGATCGTTTCCCACAGCACACAAATAATAAAAAATAAAAATACACAAAAGATGAAAACTTTATTTCATCAATAAAAAACATCCAAGAATCTATAACAGCCCAACAATGATGGACAACCTGAAATGGTGGGGCGACATAGGATGGTGCACTTCCTAGCCCGACATATGACCAAATTCATAAATAAAAAATAACGAAAAAGCCTGTATTAAAGGATATTATTATGGCAGCAATTTTTAAAGCAATAGAGCACCAACAAAGAGAGTCTTAGTCACATCAGCTGCTTATCTAGTAGTAAAAGTTCCTTTTCCAACTTCCTCATTTTCAGAGCTCTGTAGGCAATCTCTTGGTCACGGTTCGCAATCTCCTTTTTGAGGTAGGAGCAGTAAAGTGTTCTTAAATCGTCAGCCTGTAAAACACAACATGCACTTCGCTGATATCGTCCCAAATTATCATCACCAGTTGACGACCTGACCTCACCTCTTCAGCTCTGTGGACGTACGAAGCACGCGATGAGCCGTTCCCCCCGCGGCCCCTCCTTTTCGCCTTCTATGAAAAACAAGTATGTTACAGTTTGTTCAAACACATCGTGCAGGCTCACCGTTCGCCACGTCGCGCCAACGACGACGTGAAATGGGGAGTAGCAACGTAAATATTGTTACGGTCGCCACATTGGCGTGGCCAATTTTGTCATTTTTGGCGCAGATGCCACTTTTATTTATAGGAACTTTGCCCATTTCTACCACTACAATGTGCAGTTAACCATCAAGCTATGCGTAGAACACCCCCCCCCCAAAAAAAAAATGTGTTTGTTAGGTGGTCTACAATGTCTCTGCCGTGTGCACGCATGAGTGGTGCACGTAGTGAGATATCGGCACATAAACATGTGATGACATGTCGTGGCTAGCTACACTCAAATGTGGCTGGCAGAATTTTATACTGTTTAGCCATATTGGCTAAAAGGTTTCATGAGCCAGCTCCAACCCTACAAACACCAAAAAGATTCTTTTTGAACAACTTACCTCTGATAAATTAACATCACTAACGTCGGTGTCACCACTACTCGAGCTCCCTGGTTCCATCTTTAGCGGCAGCAACAAGACAGGGTGGGAGGCCACTGCAGAGACGATATGTAGAGTTTAGATGATGAAATAATTGGCTTTTAAAAAGGATTGCAGAGATATAATATTCAGACTTACCATTAACAGAAGAACCATTAATGATCTCAAAACGGGGTCCTCCTGGTACGACCTTTCCTTCAAAGCAAACGTAAACAATTAAGCAAAGATGATATGGACAAATTCAACATTAGAGCCAAGATGAATTCCAAGATTTCATTCATTAATGAACCATCCACATCCGTCGAACATCTCGTAAAACTTCCGTTTGACTTGTGAGCAAGCGAGTGAGAACCGTGTGTCGTATGAAAGCAGTTTACCTTCCTTGCAGTCGCCACGATCAACGGCGTTTCCTCTTGTGCTTCTGCCTTGTGCCTTTAGTTGTAGCTTGGCGTGCGCGCTGTTTAGATGCTTCAAGAGATTCGAGTTACTCACAACGGATGTAGACAGACATTTCTCTCCGGGGCATAACGTACACTTCACACGTATGTTCTTGCCTCTACACTCGAGCATTTTGAAGTAGTGTCTGTATTTCCATCCATAAAAAGCCACTTTTACATCGACACGGTGGTTTGGTGACTCCATGATGCTAAAATGTCGTGTGGCTGACTGTGTAGCGTTTGCTAACTGCCGCGCGTTGTGGCAACACCCTCCCTCGCTGAACTCTCGCACATGATTGGTTTAGCTTGGTACTGTACGCGACCTTTAGCCAATCACGATTGTGCCCCTAACAAAGGAAGGCATTTAGCAGCTTATCATTGGCCTACTGCCGATTTGCTCCTCCCACCTCGCGAGCAGACATATACCGGTCGTAGGCATGGAAGGGGCTTTGTGCCGGGGTAGTCACTATTTTTTTAACAAGTTAAAAAATAAAATAAAATCAACAAGTGGATGGTATGTGCTGCTTTGAAGAAAACTTTTTCTTTTATCGCTCAGTTCCTTAGACCCCAATATTAGATTTGGCAGAGGCATCTTTTGTTGAATTACAGTTATAATCCTTTAATTGAAAAATTTACGTTTCCTCCTGTAAACATCATTAAGCATATAATTTATACATATATTTAAGGCAAGTTGTAAAATGTCTTGTCATCTTATGTTTAATAAATTTAAAACACCACAAATTATGCTGTTTCTACTAAGTACTGACTCAAATATTCTCCAATTTCGATACTGTAAATGTATAAGGACCGTATGACGAGAAATGTTTCTTGGGATGAGCAATATGGCGGCCTGGCGTCTTCAAGAGCCTTCTTGGCCTATCGGCTATTCAGTCAACTGCACGTGACCCCAGGAATAAGTGTGTTAGCGCCTCACAAGTGCACTATAACAATTTTCTAGTCAAATTATAGTCATGGCAGAGAGATAGGAGCCAGGAGGCACAATTTTATTTTATTCGCCCTAAATCCCAGGAAAAAAAAAAAAAAAAAGTCTTGGTTACCATGCCTGCCCACCTTTGATTTTTTTTTTTTTTTTTTATGATTGGAGGAATTAGTACGCCGGACTTTTATCCACATTTGGAACTGGCCTGCTTTCTATCTGGTCACGGTGATGTGCAATTCCATGCAAGATTCTTTATAAACAATACATTAAAATTGAATCACAAATATACAACATTCAAAAATAGGAGTAATAACATTACTTTATTTCCGTTATTTCAGGTGAGATTTTACTTAATACAGAGCAGAGAACTGCTGGCTCAGGTCCCTCGTGTTAAGAGGGAAACACAGAAAAGGAGTCAACTGTATAAGTGTGTTTGTGGTCCTGGAGAGAAAAACCTACGGCGGGAAAACTGGTCACTGTAGCAGTTATGATGTGTGGAAAAAGGATCTAATCATCCACATCCTCATAGCCTTCAGGAAGGGCGTTCATGTGGGGATTGTGGAACAGCGTATGGTTGCCATCTCCCCAGGGGAATTTCTGTTTACAAATAAAAAAATATATAGACCATTCAGAGACATGAAAGGCAAGTCAAGTCAAAGCAATGAAATGTTAGACCAACCTTGGTTCGAATGCGGAGGTGCGCGTAAGGTTTGAACTCTGGCCGTTCATGGGGGTGCTGTGTCCGCTTCAGGTACACGTTTAACGCGCACACCGCAACGCCAGGCAGGGCAACCACATAGGTGAGTATATTCCATAGCCGAGCTGGAGAGTTGGAAAAACAGAGGAATTTCTCTAGTTTAACGGACAAATTCAGTCGTTCGTTATTTCAACGGGTGAATGTTATATGGGTCCGTGTCTCTTTTGGTCATTGGATATTACGCTTGGAAACAGATATTAAAAATAGAAAAACGACTCGTCATTTGATTTTCGTTTTAAAATAGAATCACCAACATTGAGAAATACAGCTTGATTTTCTCGTGTGGCTGTCTGGAATGGGTAAGGAAAAACAAAACAAAAAAAACAGAAAATTTAATGAAAATGAGACATTGCTTTTGAGTTGTGGCTCAACTTCTTTATTAAAATAAAAACATGAAAGAGACCTGGACAAAAAAATGTTGGTGCCTAGATTGAAAATAATTTGACTCCAGGAACAGATTCAAATTGTGTCGATTAGCATCACAGATATCTTTTGCTTAAAAAACAAATATAAATTGTTTGCTTGAGGAAATCAGAACAGTATTGACATTTGGTTTAAGTTACAATTTTACAATAACACAGAATAAAGATTTTACAGTTTTTTCTGAACCACAATTTGAAAAGCAATGCCATAAATTATCTCCACGTGTGGTTACAGTTTGTGGAATTTTGGCTGGAGATGGTCATACAGAATAGTTTTTAGATGCCGGTGTCGCCATCTTCCGGGCAATATGAGAAATGCTCGCGGTGACAACTTCCGGCAATGAAAAACAACAATACGGAAAAAAACGTTTTTTCTTTCGATTTGTTTCTGAAATAAAAATAGAAAATCAAACTGTTATTGGACTTTTCCTTACCCGTCCCAGACGGCCACACGAGAAAATCAAGCTGTATTTCAATGTTGGTGTTTCTATTTTACAACGAAAATCAAACAACGAGTCGCTTTTCTATTTGAATTTAATATTTGTTTCCAAACATAATATCCAATGACCAAAAGAGACACGGACCTGTATGGATCACATATTTACGTCTTCGCGCAACTTGTCCTGCATGTTGTCGAGTCAAGGATACCAGGCTAATGCTAGTGTTAACGTAGCTAACGCCAAGGCAACAAGGTCACTGTGAAATCATAGCCCATTTGGCGTAAAAAAATAAAAAATAAAAATGAATGGCACTATATTAAAGTGTGGTCTTCAATCGTCACACTCACCAGAATCATGATCACTAGCAGAGGCAGAAAGTTGGCGACGGCTCTGAATCAAGGAAGACCTCAGCAAGGGTTGAGGCAGTCGTCTCAGGGACGCCATCTTGGTTTCAAAATGACTCGATTCGAGACAGACCGGAAGACCGTTAAGACGAACGGGCACGGAACAGGAAATCCATACGCTTTTACATTAAAATAAAAATATTTTTGTTTGTTTGTTTTATGTCATTTTGAACCAATGTTGATTATTATTTTTTTAGTCTGTTTTTTTTTACATTGAAATTCATGTTAAGTTGTTTGTTATGTAAATGATATAAAATGTAAATAATGATAAATGAATGAATTGTGTGTTTTATTTGTCAGAAACGGTTTAAATCCTTTCAAATATAGTTGGAAATGGATAAGCGAAATCATTCATCACAATTACTATGTTTAATAAATGATTCTTCTTTGATATCGACTGTTACAAACCACTAGACTGAAACGTGGAACTGGAGCTTGTGCAGGCTTATTTAAAACAAAATACAAAAGTTAAACAATAAAATGAATTCATAAGATCATCCTTAAATTTAATGTTGCCCGTCTCTGTATGTCACAGGTGGCAGGCGGGCCCGGACACACAAGCAGATCGATACTAGTTGACTTTATTAAAGAGGAGTTCATGGTCAAAGTCCAATCTCAAATGCGCTGTACAATAGTACAATTTCTTTTTGACCAAGATTCGTGGGGGGTAAAAAAAAAAAAAAAAACACTTCTCACTGGTAAGTACATAGTCCTATGTGTCGGAAAAATGTTTAGTGTTATTTTCATAAAGAACAGAGCTCAAATGTTCATTATTCTTGCTGCAGTTAGATCTATTTACTCAGTGAATGTTGATTTTAATTGATTTTTTTATGTTGCAAAGTTGTCAATTGGCAAATCTTACGATGATGATGATTTGTGCTCATTAACAAGTTCAGCATATTGTGATAATTGTGAACATGCCATTGAAAATGAACGTGTTTTTCAAGTGATGGAAGCTCGGTACAACCAGTTTGAGTCCACCACTGAGAGATTTGAGCTCGCAGATCACAATGTGACTTTGCAGAAAGGTAGAATACGTTGCAAGTCGTGCGACTGAGTTATTCCAGATGTCTCTCTCGTCTATAAACATGCCATTTGTCATTTATAGGTATGAGGAGGATATTGTTATATGCCCTCTATGGCATCCTTGTTGTCCTGCTTTTAATTCAGCTGATGGTAACTGGGATCAAACGTATGTCTTTAAAGTAATCCCCTTCAATAATATCCGGGCAAATTCTGACAATAAGAAATGTCTTATTATGTTTTTCCTCTGTTTAAAGTCACACAGTTAAACACGGAAATCACTGACGTCAAACTTCATCTTCAAAATCTCAGCCATCGAGCCTTTGGTAAAGAACGTAAAGACGGACGTAAGATATGAGGTAGCAACAATGTAAATATATATTTTTTTTTCACTTCACAATTGAAGGTAACAGGATACAAGATGTTCATTTGGAAAAACGTGTCCCAGTTAGAGGTAAACGTTAAGGTTTCTCAATAACATATGCACAAACATAGAAAATGTCCGAAGAATTTCCCCACAGATAAAGTCGTGATTTCCCAGTCATCAACATTTGACTGTATGACTCCGCATCAAACCAGGAACATGTAAGGAGGGCTGGGTGTCTTTCCAAACCAGTTGCTACTTGTTGTCGACCACCACGGCCACCTGGAGTCAAGCTGAGCAGCAGTGCCTTTCACACGCAACACATCTGGTGGTTGTGAACGGCGTGGAGGAACTGGTGAGCTTCATTCACGTCCAGCTCGTTCATCCAAGCGCAACGTAAACACAATTATCTCTTTGACTGCCAAGAACGTTTAATAACGATAAGTGAAATCGTGATGTATGCCGCCATAAACGTTAAATGACGTCAATTACATTATTATTATCTTTTTAATCAACATCTAAGTCAATGGATTGTGGAATCAAAAATACTAACTATGGCCAGCAGATGGCAGCATTGAATCTCTTTTCAAGGGGCTGCCGATGTACGGAATTTCAATGAAACTTGGTGGAATCTGATGAAATTGGATGAAATCAAACGTTTTCAAGGATGGCGTGAATGATCAAAGCCTTTGTCACATTAAACCTAATTTGCAAAGCGTCACAAAACAAAAATATTTTGTGTCAATGTGACCGTTCTGGAGAAAATCTTCACAAATCTTCACAAAAAGCTTATTTTCTCATCTTTTAAATTTTTTGCTCAATGTCACTCAAATGACCTCTTTTCAAATGGTTATTATTACTAATGAACGGAATAAGGTAGAAACATTTTTTTTTCTAATGAAAGAATGAAATGCGATCTTTCATTTGGTACCCACATTGTGTATGTAGTAAAAGTACACAATATTCTGTTTGCTCTGAAAGATGATTAAAATGCTCAAAATCGGCTGGCACTGTTTGTTTGTTTTTTGATAATGTATGGCAGTAAAAGAGTTATGAAGCAATCGCAATAACCTTGTATTGTTTAGGATTATCTTTCAGAAATTTCTGAAATCACTTACAAATACTGGATTGGACTGGTGGAACGAAAACATGAGGGCGCGTGGAGTTGGGTGGACGGAACGGACTACGCTATAACCCCAAAGTAAGTGTCACTTGCAAAGGCTATTCATTAAAACGGGGGGGCTCAAACTCATGTTAGCTCAGGGACCGATCCTTGTCATATCTACCGTATTTTCCGCACTATAAAGCGCACCGTCAATGCAGGACACATTTGCAAATTTTTTCCATATATAAGGCGCACCGCATTATAAAGCGCACCATTCAATGAATGACATATTTTCAAACTTTTTCCATATATAAGGCACTACAGTAAAGGCTGGGGTTACGTTATGCATCCATTAGATGGTGCTGCGCTAAAGGGAATGTCAACAAAACAGTCGGATAGGTCAGTTAAACTTTATGAATAGATTACAAACCAGCTTTCTGACAACTCCATTCACTCCCAAAATGAATAAACAGCTGTTTTATTATTTTCTCTCAGGTAAAGTATTAGTATTAGCTAGCGATCCAAGATGGCGGGATCTTCTGCGCATGCGCGTCGCCGATCGTGATTGGTCACCGATGGCGTCTTGACAGCGAGACCTGTTGCGGCTCAATATTGATCCGTATATAAGGTGCATGGTCAGCTTTTGACAAAATTGAAGGCTTTTAGGTGCTCCTTATAGTGCGGAAAATACGGTATTTATTGAATTTGTGTCGTATTTAACACATTTGTCGGTCTATGATTAAAAAAAAAAAAAAAAAAAATAATAGTAATAATAATTAAACAAACCGTAACTAATTTACGTGTAAAATAACGACATCCAAGACGATTCCTCCGTACAAGGACTGCTTGTGAAGTTACAAATTTGATATATTTTGATTGTGGCCGACTGATCAATTAGTCCAACATTACAATTTTTTTTTTTTTTTAGCTTTACAAAATCATCTCGCGGGCCGGATTAAACCCCTTTGCGGGCCTAATTCGGCCCGCGGGCCTTATGTTTGACACCCCTGCAGTAAAAGCACATGCACATTCTAATTGTTTTTTTTTTTTTTCTTTCTGCGTGTGTTCTTAGGTTCTGGGACGTAGATCAGCCTGACAATTGGGCGTTCAGAAAAAATGGTGAGGACTGCGGGCAGCTTCACGCTACCGACGTACGCATACGCAGACGCTGGAATGACGCTGACTGCAATATATCATACAACTATATATGTGAATTAGGCATATGAGTCTGTCTTCTTACATGACAGACCAAAGAAGAGTGTATTTTTTTGTTGTTGTTGTTGTTGTTGAGGTTTTCACCCATTTTTATAAGTTAAAAAATAAATAAAGCATTTTGTGTGTCCAGTGTTTCAAGATGAACTATAAAAGTGATAAGACGACTCAAGTGTTACGTAAGACTACAAAGACGTTTTATAATCTGCAATTTTCTCATGTAATGGCCAAAATAAAATCTGCTGTGAGTCCGAGTGGCACAAAATCATCCATTTTGTATACTGTAAGGATATCAGGTGCGCCAAGGTGCACTTAAATAAATAAACAAACATTCACAAACCTATATGGCCATTAATTAGTCTTCAATGAATCTTATGTTCTCGTTTCTGCAATGCAGGTCGAGTCATCTTTATTTATGTAGTGCTTTCAAACAGCCTTAGTTGTCACAAAGCGCTTTACAGAAACACAACCAAACAAACATAACACAAAACATGAACATGAATAGTGTTGGAATACTTGTCTATTGCAACAACAGGAACAGGGAAAAAAAAAAAAAGGATATCATAAAATGGCCGGGTTTCCCTTTATAAAAGGATACTTTACTTATTTAGCCATTTTTGGCAGTCCAACATGAATATTTTGCCTCTAATAAATTTGATATTTTCATTATTTTTCACATACAATTAGTATGTAGTATTTGTATTTATTTTTTGCATATTTATAGTATTTCTGTTTTTTTTTTAGTTGGTCTTCATATTTTTTTAAATATTGAAACATGATCTTGTTTTGTACCAAAAATAAATAATCGTTTGAACAATCGCGATTTCAATTATTGCCATAATAATCATTATTATTATTTTTCCCATAATCGAGCAGGCCTAATCTCAAATGATGCGGTGCTGGCAGTCAATTTAAAAATGGGCGAGAAACGCCAATGGTGGACGCAATAAAACCTATCAAGACTTTGTTTGTTTTGTTGTGTTTCTGTAAAGCGCTTTGTGACAGCTAACACTGTTAAAGACGACTTGACTTGACTTGACAATGACAACAGGGACACAAAGAAAACATCATTTAAATCTAAAACCAAATCACAGATTATGACAACATACTCATACATGTTTTAAATTGCAACATACTAAATTCCCTTTTCCCGCAAAAGTAGGTTGAACATTATCAGAAATGCTTGGTGGACCGATTTGGGAACTGTAGCAAGTGTTTGCTGTTTACACAGCTGTGACGAGCAAGACCAAAATGCTAAAGTACAGTCGAATGGAGGGGGGGGGGAGGTGAGCGAGTATAAGAGTATTATTCATGAGAGATGACTGATTTGCGGATATTACATCACATTCAATGAAACCAGGTTTTCATTCATGATTCAACAACTAATTAAGAGAAAAAAAATGTTGGATTTGAAAGTTGAGAAGTAGTTACATAAGATTCCCAAGTCCAAAAAAAAAAAAAAAAAAAAAAATCCACTCCTCCCCATGTAACTCCTTATCACCTGGTCTACAGTATAAGTACAAGCTGAGACGATGTTTCCCGTTTCTCTGCAGGCAACCATGAACCTGACGGCTCCTCTGCTGCTGCTTGCCACCGGTGAGACTTCTTAAACCGCGACGCCGCTTTCAAACAACAAAACTCATTTTTCCCCACTCGTTACCAGCTTGCGCGGTCGGCGGCGCTCGACCGCCCAAGGCCTTATGGCAGTTCGGGATGATGATCAAGTGCGCCCAGCCGGGAGTTAACCCGTTCAAGTACAACGATTACGGCTGCTGGTGCGGCATCGGAGGCACGGGGAGCCCACGGGACGAGCTGGACATGTGAGGACGAGATGACGCCCAAAAAGCTGCATTCAAATTATAACCAAGAAAGACCAAGAAAGTGATGAATCTTTTTTTAAAAAGAAAAAATGCTAATCTGCTTATTTTAGGTGCTGTTACGTCCATGACAAATGCTACGAAAGCAGCAGAAAGATTCCTGAATGTACGGCCATTAGTGATCTCCCATATGTTCAGGTTTATGATTTCACCTGCTCAGATAACCAAGTCACCTGCTCAGGTGAGTCTGCCACACGATTCAATGTTTTTATAACATGCAATATGCTAAGGATATAAATACAACAGAGCAACTACTAGAGTGATGAACGCAGAGAGTTAGCGGCTAATCCAGTGGCTAAAAAGAGCGGTTAGCGGGAGACGCTAGCGAAAGCTAGCGAGAACAAAGCGGAGGGCGCAAAGCAGCGGGAGGGAGCCCGAATTATGGGACGACCACCTGCAGGACTCGGTTGTGGAAGGTAAGCGGCGGTTGACCCATTGAGTTCAACACTAGATACTAGCACTCACTACCAGGGCTACTTCTACGTTAGTGAACTCGTCCTTTGGGAATCCATAGCAGGAAGATGGTGGCAAGACATTAGCCTCTTTTAAGGTGCGGGGCTATAGCTATGTAATATAATTAGCGATTACTAGTCCTACGATTTATATATATATATATATATATATATATATATATATATATATATATATATATATATTTTATTAATGTGATAGGATTTTTTTTTTTTTTACATATTATTTAAATCAACAGTGGGTATTTAAAACGAATTACCACTAGATGATGCTAATTATTACACACTACGCCTTTAACTAGAAACAAGGTTACATATGTCACAAATGAAAATCCACGACAGAGTGAAACCGCAAAGTAACAAGGGAACACTAATATTGAAGTTTTGAGTGAGTTGATTTTAGTGGAAAAATGTAAAAAAAAAAAAAAAAAGAGTTCCTGTATTTTATCTTTTCTTGTTCAACAGTCTTGTGTCATCCTTGAACAGTATTTATTTTTATTTTTTTTTGCAAGAAAGGCCTTAGTACTGGGGAGGGGGGAGGTTATTTTGTTATTTGCTTCAATTAATTTGTTGTTGGGTTAAGTCAGTTTTTATTTTTTTTAATACATGCATTAAAAATGTATTATCAAAAATGTAAATGTAAAATAGATTAACAGCATGCATTTTGTCCATATCAAATAGAGAACATGATCATCTTGGAGGTCGACGACATAATGTTTGTGATGTGTCTCCGCAGCCACGAATAACAAGTGCCAGGCGGCCGTGTGCGAGTGCGACCGCGTGGCGGCCCATTGCTTCGAGAAGGCCAAGTTCAACCCGAAAAACAAGAACCTGGATCCAAAAGTCCACTGTGTCAACTAAGCATTGAGCAACATCGTCAATAAAGAAACCGAGTTTTCAGTACAGTCGGCTCTTATCAAAATGGACGTTTATTTATTGTCTGCACACAAAATGAACATTTGGAAATGAATCAGTTTTGCAAAAGGCAACATTTTTATTGCTTTGGTTTGAGACTCAAGGCAACTTGGACTAAATTTGGTTTAATGAGACGAAAGGTTCCACAAAACTTCTCGTAAAATTACATAACACACCCAAAGAAAAAGTCAAGGGAATGTCATTGAAGATCTCACCGGGTGTTGGTCACGCTTGAAAATATTTTGGAATCAAATTAAATTGAAATTAAAAGCTCCACAACATTATAAACATTATGAACAGCGAGTTGTAATTGACATAATCACAATTTGCCTTATTCACATACGCTAATCTGTGAATATCTTCATAGAAATTGCATATTCTACTGAAAAAATTAGAACCTCCTCAGACCATCTGTATGCATAAATAATGAAGCTTTCGGGGGAAAAAATAATAGCATAACATACATTTTCCCCAAGATGCACACTGCGTAGCGACAATGACTTACAATTACTAATGAGCTAAATAACGCGAAGGAGATTTTTCATCACCCTCATGCTGCTCAAGTGCATATATGTACGATATGAACAAATCTGGAATTATTTAAAAATGATAACGTTATTATATGTTGTCAGTTTGCGTGTTCAGCAAGCTTCAAGATGATGCCAATGTTTTGAAAATTGGAGAAAGATTCAGAAAGTTCCGTCTTCTAAACCGTTGACGTTGGCTGACTGCCCATTTATAGTCAAATGTCAAATGTGGGTGGGGCATATGCAAATTAGAAGCATTTCTGCACGTGTCGTGAAACTGACTTTACAATTTTACGTACACACTTTTTGTGCGTAGAATAAGAACGTTTCAACACATTAATGAATGAGGTCCATTGTGATAAAAATAAAATCAAATCAAATTATGAATTTAAAACAAGATCAAACGGGAATGGGCATTTTTTCCGAGTTCCAGGAACCATGACATCGCCGTGACAATGAACTCCAAAACTTAAACTATACAGGCTTGTACAGAAGAGTCGTCACATACTTCTTTTTGTATCTGTGTGTTGCGCTCAGAACCATTACACCATCCTGGGAACAAAATAAAGCATCAATTACTTAGAGAAAGAGGGGGAGGAGTTACAATGTCAGCCATTAATAACATGATTGCTATTGTATTGAATTACGGCCTGACCGAGTGGATGTAATTCTTAATGTTGTGTGTTTAGTGCGGCGTCATTAAACAGCTTAAAGTACGCTTAGAGGACAACAGAATAACCAGAATAACATATGCTAGACACTTGCTAGTTGCTAATGCTACGCAAGCAAAATGGTGCATTCAGGGTACTTTCACAGCGTCGGAAACTTCGGTTTCCTTTGATAACATTTTAAGGGGGAAATAATCGGCCATTTGGCCGACGTTTGAAGCCCAATAATCGGCCAATTATAATCGGCGGGCGATTAATCGGTCGAATCCGATTCCATTTTGCCGTAGCTGATTTTGTGACGCTGCGCATGATTTCTGTTTGTACTGTGTACAACTCCAACAATGAGGACGCGGGTGTTTGCGTTACCTTGATGGAGAGGGCGTAGAGGTGATTGAGCATCACGTGATTGGGCTCGGGCAGCAGGGTCGGGTCACACTAGGGGGAAGGCCGACACAAGATTGACTTGAGCTCGTGGTTAACTGCTTGACGTTACAAATGGCGACGACGCGACATACGGAGATCCCCGTGTCTTTGTTGAGCAGCACTTGGAGCAAGTGTGGAGGTAAGATAGGAGGATGTTTGAGTTTGTCTTCTGGCTTGACCGTGTACGCGTCCTGCTGGTAGGGACCCGGAGGGGAACTGGACAAGTCTGGGGGGGGAAACAAAATAAATAATCGGCTCACTAAGAGTTGCTCAAAATTTAAAAAAAACAAAATTCGTACCTGAGATGTCTGCAGAGTCTTGAGAGTCAATTCGGAGGGCATCAAAGACCTCAAAGTCGGTCGTCTTCACCTGGATAACGTTATTTACAGTCCCGGTTTTGGTCGTGATCACGGCCTGTAAGAAAAACACATGGAGGTAAGTAAGTACTGAAATACTATCAAAATATGACTTTTATGTAAACGTTTTTTTTTGTTGAATGTAGGGTTGTTTGATACCATTTTTTCCCCAGGACTCAACTCTTGAGTAGCCTCCAATATCCATACAAAGCACCGATACCGCTCATACTTTTGTTACATAGAATTTATTTTTCACCAATGACAGATAATTCTAAAGAAAGACCGATATATCCCAATATAACATTTTCCTTAAAAATGGCATGAATTAAATGGCAATTTTCGATTATTTTCCATTTAGTCATAAAATACATATTTTGTATAGAACACAAAAGTACGGAAGCGTATTGCATCACTTGGGGGAAAAAAATTCCTGTTTTTCTGACTAATTTTTGAGAGGAGCTTTGTTTTTTGTTTTGTTTTTTTTTTGAGTATTTTTTTTTCCTGTTTTTTTCTTTCTGTCATAATAACAAATGTTTAGAAAAAAATATTCGGGAAAACAGGAGAAAATAAATAAAAGTAAAAAATATATATTTATATTCATTTTTCTCACCCCTGTTGGATCCAACGTCCACTGTCCGTCGACACAAAACTTGTACTGGTGTTCTCCCTCAGGCAGGTCCATGATTGCCACAAAGTTGTTTTTACTGCGTCACCATTCAACAGAGTCCTTCAATTATACCTCAAGAAGAAGCTGCAAGATTCAAACACTTCTACCTTCTATTGAGAGGGATCTTGGTGGCCCAGTTGTTAAAGGATCCGGACACAAAGACCTCTTTGGCGTTCCCGGCCCAGCGGAACACCGTCGGCCTGGCAAGGGTCGGACATTTGTTGTCGCTCTCCAGGTCCTGCTGCCAGGCCAGAAACTCCTGATCTTCCTGCGGCGCCTGTACACATGGTGGTTTCCATAATATTCATGAGAACATTAAGGAGGGTCTGTCTCACTACGCTAGTTTTACACTTTCTGACTTGATAGAACGATAGGGTGCGATGACTGTAATTTATAATGAATTAAAATTCGACAAGTTGTGGCCATGACCCTAAAATTTCACTTTCAATATCAATTTATTTCGCGCAACTGTTGCTGAAATTAGCTAAATGGTACATCTGATATTGTCATTGTCATCAATTGCATGGCACAGGCTCAAACTTGTTGTTACCTTTGTATCTTCCCTGTGGAAAATGTCGGCATCCTCTGTGCTGTCCATCAGGATGTTGGGACGCGCCTCCTTCCCTCTTTCACCCTGACTCCCGCTGGCTCTGTCACTGCTGCTGTTTCCCATTCTGACAGCATCTAACACTGGGAAACGTACACCACTTTATTAAGTGTACTTTCACAATCCAATAAAATCCAATGCGAGAGCTTTACTGAAACATCTACCTTCGGTTATGATCAATGTATGTATATTATTGTAATTTGCAGTGGAGCACAAATAAAGTGACACTTTGTTTGGTGTTGTGAGATGTTTTGAACTCGTGTAAAATGATTTTCTGCATAAAAATTGTGAAACAACAGGCGTCACTGTACAGCACATCTTCCTGGACCGGCCACTAGGGGCGCTTTGACACGCTCCTACTAATCTAATGTAACGACAGTTATGAACTTTTGTGCTATTCTACTTTAGTTTATAGTATGTTACTCACCTTTAATTCTTAGATGACGTCTGGATGTTTAAACTCTCGGGCCAAGAAGAACATGCGGATCTGTGCGGGAGTAGATGGAGACGTCTTTTGTTCGCCGTATAGTTTCCGTCTTAGTGCAGCAGTTTTCTCGTTTTTGAAGACGAAGCGAAAGTCACCTTAAAAAGTAACCCGAAACTCTTTTTCCCAACCTTCCCTCTACTTCGATTAGATCTTTAAACGTCCCGTGATCCAGAGCAGCCAGTACGGACTCGTTCCTGGGGGACTTGCAGTTGTGTTTGTTTGTATGTCCAGACGAAAAAAAAAAAACACCTCTTCCGCCTCCTTTTGGTTTTAACCCAATTTGTGCCGAAGATCGGTCGTTTGTATTGAACACCAACGACATAGAAACAGAATGAATGTGAGTGAAATAAGAGCAATTTATGTTTTGTTTTTTTTTCTAAGTTTGTGTGTTAATGATGGTACAAGAAGACGTGTCTATCGTGTTGTTCCTACCCGGACAGTCAACACATTTCTGTCCATTGGTTGAGCTATAATTAATTACTTTATGCTTTTAAGTTGTAATTATTTCCAAGTAGCCTACTAAGGATTGTATTTCTCAAAATTCCCCTAAACGGTAAAAAAAAAGAAAAAAAAAAAAGGTAATTTTTGTCAAGTTTGCAAGAAAGTGAAAATCGTGTTTGTTATTTTGTAATAATTAAAATCATGGTTTAAATTTACAAGAAGTTCTTGCTTTTATTATTATTTTATTATTATTATTATTATTATTATTTGTGGCATATATACAATTTCCCGGGGTTATTATAAATTCGTGAAAATGCGTGACTACTAATAGG
Organism: Festucalex cinctus; assembly: GCF_051991245.1. Taxonomy (NCBI): domain Eukaryota; kingdom Metazoa; phylum Chordata; class Actinopteri; order Syngnathiformes; family Syngnathidae; genus Festucalex; species Festucalex cinctus. Next base: position 29,993,066 of record NC_135415.1, on the reverse strand, counting down.
TGACTGGTACCACAATTTCAATTCATTATGCTCACCCCAAGTCCTCTTGTTTATGCGAAGCAAATTTAAAACATCACAAACCATGCTGTTTCTACTTCTACTGTCTCAAATGTTGCGAGGAGCAATATGGCGGCCTCGCGGCTTCAAATGTCTTGGCCTATATCGGCTATCCAGGCATATATTCCGATCAGTGGTTCTACCCGGAAGAATGACAAACAGCTCTTGTTACAAGCGATCTCAATTTTTAAGGTAAGAGTCAATTCGTCTATGTGGATTCTGTTCTAGAAGAAGCATAGTTAGGAGAAATTTAACAACTGCGGTTTTTGATTTCTCCACGAAACCAAACATTTTAGATCCTGCAGCAATTTTGTTTTAACCCACATTTTGACCGGTGCCTACGTTTGAACTCTTCCATGGCACTTTTGGGGCATGCGACATTTCTTCGTGTTATAATCACGCGTTAAACTTGAACATTTAGCATTCTGTCGTTTTCCCCTCCCTGTGTTTGAAACTAAAGGACAACATGGCATCCTACTTTGACGAGCACGACTGTGAGCCCACCAACCCTGAGGAACAGTACCGCCAGAACGCTCTACTTGAACTGGCCAGGTGATGATCTACTGGTCGCTAACGAACGGGAAGCCATTTCAGCATTTTAATATTTTCCTTGAGCTCCATCTTGAGGTCAGTGTACTAGCACGTTCTTTGTCCTCTCTACAGTAGTAGGACGACCTTGGCAGACTGGTAGGACAACTACATGTTACTGGTGAAGTACAATTGTGCACCCAATTGGCATCTGCGCCTGCGCGCTCCGAGTGAAGCTGGAGATGGTCGTGGTTCTCAAATATTTTACATCAAGTGCCACCTAAAAATATAAATGTCCAATGTGACTAAATGCAATTATCAAAAACGAGTCTAGGGTTTTATTTACAAGAAATACATTGAATAAATAAATCATACTAAATAAATACATAACAGCAATGCATATAAACCATCTACAATCTCTAATAATATTGACGCACTTACTTGCTAATGCAATCACACATTGATTGCTTCACAAGAAAATTAGGTTCCCTTTCATTTGACAATTAGCATAGATTTTAAACATAGAAGGCCAAAACATCCCTAATGAAAATTAAATTGCACTAATAAACTAGCCAATAGAGGGTGCTAGAACTGCACAAATGGAAATCAACATGACTTTTATTTTTTTTTATTTTTTTTTAACAAATGTGTTCCTTTTAAATATTGTGAACATGACGACAACGATATTGTGACAATTTTAATATCGTGATATCACGATATTGCCCTTATCGTGACATCCCTAATCATAACCATAGCGATCATTTCTTTTTGACTTCGATTGACCATTTTACACTGGCTTGTGTGTTTTGTGTGTGAAGGTCTCTGATGCAGGGTTTGGACTTGATGGACTCGGGGGATTCATCAGACTGGAACCAACGTCTTCCTCCCCCTGCCGCTAAAGTTGCTGTGCAGACCCTCAATATGGTCGTTGTTTCTCCCGAACAAGCAGGTGACACGTCAATATGCACGTAATACAAATATTTAGTTACTTTTTATTCTGCGGTCATATTCAGCAGCAAAAATGGCTTGCAAAGAATCAAGAATTGTACGACACTTTAACACCCATTTTGTTTTTAGGGCGGTTCTGTCTCATGTAAGTGAGACTGGACAACATGCCCCATATATTACGTACATGTTGTACATGCTTAGTGTGGGACCCGCCCAGCTGGTCTCTTAGTAATGTTAACTTTTTTTTTTTTTTTTTAAACTATTGCAGATAAAGGCCTTAAGTGTCCCGTTTGTTTACTGGAGTTTGAAGAGCAGGAGACCGTTCGACAAATGCCTTGCAAACATCTTTTCCACTCCGGATGTATACTGCCGTGGCTGGGCAAGGTACTAACGGCACACACGCAATTTGTGTTCAGTCTGTTAGTTGCAAAGCAGGGTTCTAGCTAGCATTTGTTGTTTTGTTTTGTTTTGAACTCAAGACTAACTCCTGCCCGCTGTGTCGACTCGAATTACCAACCGATAATCCAGATTACGAGGAGTTCAAGAAAGACAAGGTGAGCGCGTGGATGGCTGTGTACACGTTTTGTGTTTGCGCGCAAGTGTTTGCTTAATGTGTCTGTGTCATGTAGGAAAGAAGAAAACAGAGGGAGCACAGATTGGAGGACCTTCACGGAGCAATGTACACATGACAGTGACCTTTTACCAGTACTAAATATTCAGGAAGTTCTTAACCATCAACATGAAAGTACACACACTTCATTATGCAGTAGTGGCTCATTATTTTTATACATTTTCCTCAATACTGTATATAATTTATTATATAAATATTATCTTTGATTTTTTTCCCCCCCATGTCCCATTCATATTTGTTCCAATCGTATATGAAAAGATGTCTGAAAATGTAAACCAGTGATTTTACACCAGATGGATTCATTTTGCATAAAAGTGGTTTAATGCAGAACTAAGGACTTGAGTTTTGTTTTGATGTATTTTTTTTAAAACCGACTTTCAAATAAATCCATTTGTTGTATGATTCTCTAAAGTGTTTGACTGACTTGCGGCACCGGCCAGATCAAGCAGTTCTATAATGCAACATATTTGCTAGGATGACTCCAAGGTAACCAACAAACAATCATCCAAGAACACATTGTCATAATTTAAGATTTTATTTCATATTTGAATATAAATCTCTGTCAAATTAAAATATCTAAATGATAAACAAAGCATACATTTGGAGAATGTAAAGAAAACAAAAGCATGTCTGATGATCTCAATTGAAGAGAGAAGAGATGATTCAACTTTTAATAGTGTGTGATAAAGAGTTCACGCCAGCCACCATTTTGTATGCGGCTTATTGTCACTTGGGTTACAGCTGAGCTGGCGCTGACTCGGGGTTACACCCAGAACTGGTTGCCAGACAATCTCAGGGGAGTTCAAGCCATGTCAATAAATACATACATAAATAGGGACTTGTTTTGCACATTTTCTACAAAAAAAGAAAACAAAAGATTAAAATCCAGTGTTGAATGTGGCATATTGTACTGATGCTGATACAGAATAATAAATCCAACGCTGCTGTGATGGCTCATACAAGCTGCCTGTAGATGTCACTCTGTGACTTTGGTTTCAAAATGGTGAACATGGCTAAGGCTCAACACAAATACTCAGACAAAAGAAATGCGTTTCCCTGGCACATATGAGGGATAAGGCGAAGTCTGTTTACGGACAAACAATCAAAAAATGTACACTTCATGAAAACAACAAAACTAAATGAAAACTTAAAACTAATGACATGGACAACAGGCGGCTTTGAACAGAATATTGTCACTCATGTACACAATGGTCGAATCAAACTAACAAAAGTAGTCCATTTCAGATGGCAACTCACAACAGATGTGCGTACTGGTCGTTACACATTTCAAGGGTCATTTCGTTGGCCTACACCAGTGCTTCTCAAATGGTGCCCCCCCCCCCTTCGTCAAGGGGGGCGAGTTTGACCTCGGGGAACATGCTTCTTTATTTTGATTTTTTTTTTTTCAACTGTCTTAGAATAAAGTGCAATTGCACCTCCACTACATTAGGGGGCAGTGGCGCTCTCATGCGCGCTTTGCACACAGCATAGAGTATTAGTATGAAGTGTAGGTACGTAGTGTAGCAGATCCTCAAGTGACACAATTAAAAAATATTTAACAGAGATGAGAAGACAGGCGGAGAGAGACGGAGATAAAGAGACAAATGAAAGTCGCTCGAAAACTAAGACGAGGAAATATGACGAATGTATTGCGGAGGGGGTTGAGATGCTTTCTTCTTCCTCGTGGGGGGGGGGGGCATGACAGAAAATAATTGAGAAGCACTGGCCGACACGGACACGGTGCGGTAAGTTTGTTGCTTGGCAAAATCAAAGAAATCAACGGTATAATTAACAGCTATTTGTCAAGAGAAAGGACTGGAACAGAAGAGGACAAAACATAAAAATTGAACTGTGAATCAATTTTAGACGGGCACATGAAAGAGGCCAAGTACTTGATGTGGCAATCATGCACGACTTGTAGTCCTTCCCGGTCTTGACTGGCAAATTTTGAGGTCAAAAGGTTAAGTCAGCCAACTTGCTGAATGCTTTTCCCTCCATAACAAGATGGAGGCACTTCAAGATGACAACTCCCGCATTCAAGTGGTTCTATCAATACATAGTATAGTAGAAATGAAAGCAACTTTACAGTAAATATCCAATGTGAAACTGTATTAGCATGTGGATGTGTATAGCAATCTAGAACATTTTTGACTTTTCTTGGTATGTTACTTGTTGAAACAGTCCGATTTGATTCACATCTGGACAGGAATACTCCAAAGAGGTCATTCTTCGGATTGAAAGCATTCAGATGACATACAAGGCCACAGCAGCCAACAAAACAAAATAATGTTTAAAAAGATTTAAAAAAACAAAAACAAAAAAAAAAAACTCCTCCATGAAGGTAGCCCAGTTGCCCACCTATGGGTGGGAGCACCTTCCAGGTACACTTCCAAACACCTGTGGAATGTTGCCCAATTCTACCTAAAAAGATTTCTCTTTCCACCAACTTTGAAAAAAAGTGACTTCATTCTACGTAAGCTCATATCTTCACTGAGCGGCGCAGGCTTGCAAGGGTGCGCACAGGTAGCAAATGTTGCTTTTTCGCTCGTCTTCAGTGTTTTACAAAAACGGGAGGTGGATTACCACATTTGTGGTCCCTTATTTTTCCACTGATGTTTTGGTTTTTTTTTGCCTTCATTTGGCTCGATCGGGAATGTTAACATTTGTCAACTGTGGGCATGTGAAGCCCTTTGAGGCTATTTTATGATTAAGGGCTATAAAAATAAACTTGATTTACCTTGAAGGAAGCCTACCAAACAAGCAACACTCGCTACGTGCGCGCACCCTCTCAAGCCTGCGCCGCTCAGTGAGATACGGGCTAAACAGATGCACGCATGTTTTTGGGTGGTGGGTTACAGACTAAGCCAAATAAAAGTAAAAACATCATTCCTAGAGTATCACTACAAAACCCTTTTTGCAGACGAATTTAGTGAGATGTCATACAAAACGTTATGCACTTAAGTCATTCACTCCCAGCCATTTTCACACAAATGGTCCCGTTTGCTCCCGGCTGTTTTACTGGATTTTGACTGATTTTGCAAGGCCCACAGAATATTGTGTTCAATTGCTATAAAAGCAAAAGAAAGATTAAAGTCTCTTCTTTCATCAGGAAAAAAAAAAAAAAGTATGTTTCTATCTGTTTCCGTTTTGCAGCAATTAGCATTCGAAGAGAGCTAAGTTTCATCAGTTTTCACAAATCTATTCAAAATTGTAAGTAATTGAGCTTTTTTTTCTAGATGGCCCTGGTTGATCTCCTTTGCTCTGCTGCCACCCGCTGGCCGTTTGTGTAATAACTACCATTTCTGCAACCGTTCTTTGCAGTTGAGAGGCTGCATCAAAGCCTTCTGTATGCTCTAGCATAAAAAACAAAAAACAAATATGTCTTTGGGACACTTAGAACGTAAAAAAACCCGTATTTATACGTTATTGGGAGCAAATGAGTTAATTAGGGAGTGAAAGGACTATTTTGGGGGGATGGGAGTGTGTGAATGAATTAAAGGGGAAGTTGAGTCAAAAATATTATTTACTAGGGCTGAGTATCGATTCAGATTTCTAAAATCGACTCGATTCAGAAGGTCCCGGTTCGATTCGTTAGCTGGGCCGCTTGTGGGTCAGGGTGACGTGTATAGCGCTACACTTTTTGTACGACTTCCTTAAATTCTTGTAACACTGCAATTGTGGCTAAGATATTACAGGGTTACAGAAGGGTGTTGGTTGAATTTGCTGTCGAACGAGTCTCTCTCTTGGCATGCTACCTCAAGTCACGGTTCCATGTTGCAGGTGTCCAAACGGAGCTCGTCCGCGCACAGCTACAACATGGCTATGCTCTCGGGGGTGCAGTTGAGATGCGTGGACGTGCTGCTCCCCCCGGGGGACTTGAGGCCCTTCGTGGCCCCGCTCAGCGTGGAGTCCCGGGCCACGGGGCCCAAGATGACCCCCGAGCCGTGTCGGAGACACTGCTGCAGGCCAGCCATCATGGTCTCGACGGTGACCGTGCCAAACTCGTAGGTGAAGGTGCCGTAGAAGACCAGGATGTCCACGGTGAAGACCCACTCGCAGATGGCCGCGGCGTGCTGGAGCGTGAAGCTCTCGTGCCAGAAGAAGATGCCGCCTGGGCGGGAAGAGGTTAAGGGGCAACGAGGCGACGGGAGCCGCGTAGCGTCAAAAAGAATGAGTGACCCGAGACATCTTGAGTGAGTAACAAGTACCGTAGATGATGTCTATCTGCAGTTATCATTATTGCCAAACATAGTCATGTCATCACCTTTTGTCTATTCATAAATTATATAAACATTAGCGCCCGAATGATTTAAAAAAATTTTTTTTTAAAGCCAATGTTGATTCCTACTTAGCCCCTAACGTGACATGGGGGAAAAGATGTTTTCTTGTCCTAATGACAAACTGCTTAGGATGAGACTAGGGGTGTGAATTGCTTTGTACCTGACGATTTGATCCGTATCACGATTAGATTAGATTAAATAGAATCGATTTTTGGATATTAACTCTTTTACTGCCACACGTTATCATTCATGTCATCCTTGAAAACGTTCTATTTCGTCAGCTTTCATTGTAATTTGATACACGGGCAGCCCATTGAAGAGATACAATGCTGCCATCTGGTGGCCATGGTTAGTGTTTTTGATTCCACAACCCATTGACCAGGCAGTGCTGCACTTAGATGTTGCACTGCCCATTGATTTAAAAATAAATAAATAACGTAGTTGACGTCATTTAACGTTTATGGCGGCATACATTGTGATTTTATTCATCGGGATTAAACGTTTTTGGCAGTCAGAGCTAAATATCGATTTGATTAATAAATGAGAATCTCGACTCTTTTATGAATCGATTTTTTGGCACACCCCTAAATACGCAAACAAAATGAGTGCCACCGGGCGGCCCGTTCAAAGAAAAGGGATACTGAGCACGAGGGAGACCATGGCTGCGAGTGCCAGAGCCACGCGGAAGTGCGCCATCCAGTAGTCGAGGGCGGTGACGGCCACCCGATAGGTGAGCACGCACTGCAAGCAAACGAACAGCAGCCCCGCTGGAAAGGCCACGCCGGCGCCCACGTAGTGAAGAGATTTGGCGTTGACAACCTGCCACACGCACACACAAGGATGTCCAAGATGTGGCGCTCAAGGCGAGGAAGGGGTGAGCTTACCTGGAAGTTGCCCACCATGACCAGACCCAGTGCGTTGGTGCAGCCCGACACCAGAGCGCTGGTGTTGACCCAACATCCGGGGCTGTGTTCTATCACTTGGGCGTAGCGCAGAAGGCACACCATCACCACTGCCGACAAAAAAAACGCATATTGATATGAAATCTAACAGCACACACGCCACCCAACAAACATTTTGTTGTAGAGTATTACGCAATACAATCAAGGAAATCTGCTCCAAGATGCATTTTGTTGTATTTAGATATTGACTCAAATTATGTGGAATAAGAGTAATGAAATCATGTTCCGTTCTCTTTTCCGGAGCGGCGATAATGTTCCCACGTGTTTCATTATAACGCTGTCAGAAGCGGTGGTTTGGAATACCCCAAAACATTGTCTCAAAAACGTCACTTTAAAAGAAGAATAGCTTGCGTTGGCAATCAGCTGACTGACAGCATCGATGCTAATTTCTGCTAGCCTGTTGATGGCGCTTTGCATTTAATGTTAGCATTAAGCTGGACTTTCGTGAATCTCGGGGGGGGGGGGGGGGGGGGGGGGTAGAGAACGTTATCTCCCCCTTCCCGGTAAGGGGGAAAAAAAAAAAAAAAATGGTGTTCCTGCATGACCGTAGAAAGTGGAGTAATGGAGGAAGGCCATGGAGGGTGCATGAAGGAGCGAGGGCAGGGGGAAGGAAACCGCATTCATTATTGATTTCGAGAACTCAGGCTATTTCAAGCCCCTCTGCAGCTTCTAGACGCTGACATGGGCACCACGCACACACGCACACACGCACGTGCATACATTTTGATATGATAATGACAACGCACTGCTCGATTGATCCCAATCTTGTGCCTCTTTTAGATAGCAAGCACGTTTTTAGCTTGGCAGGAACTGAAAGAAGGGTCTCAAAAGATTACTAACTGTAATTCTTAATTCATATAATGGGTGTTTGTTTTATGTAGAATTTTGTGGGGAAATGAATTGAGGCCATTTTGGAATAAGGATGAAATGTGGAAAAAGTGAAGCGCTATAAATACTTTCTGGTTACCTCAATTGAGAGTCAAATATATTCAGAACAGCTTTGGGCATGATGCAATACACTTTTACGCCACTATACACGGCAGGCAACCACAATAATCAACATCTTGTTAATATTAGCATTATTAAATTTGTAAATAAAGAATAATTTTAGATCCGTGATTTCCTGCCTGTAATATGAATATGAAAATTCATTTTCAGGTCAGATGAGTTCTAGCGCTGCTTCATCACGATGTTTTGCGTTTGGTTCATCTCATTGATGATTGATCTTACCCATGAAGGCTCCGACGTTGCCGATGAGGCTGAATAAGCAGCTTTCAGGTGGGAAAGAACCGCATGTACTGAAAAAAAGATGAAGACAAAACAGGGCTGTTAACAGGACTTCACATACTGTACATAGTTCATGGTAATAAAAGAAAACAGATTTGCCATTGAACAAAAAGATAGTGAGGTAGAAGAGGACACCTGATGAGGGGGATGTCCTTGATGGTGCAACAGGTCTTGGGAAAGCCCACTCGGGGCGGCTCTTCCGTGCAGTTCACATTGTAGGACCTGCAGTCGAGACACAACCAAATCAGGACAGTTCATACGGGAACAAAAATTGTTTAATTTGATGGAGAGAAAATGGAGATATGATAGCACATGGCTACTTATGTCAAATGACATAAGTATCACTCACCAGTTCTCCACAGGACAAACATGGTGATTCATTACAGCCATGGCATACCTGCAAGAGTAAACAGTGCAAGGTCAAATGTCATGTCACTCACTCAGTACGTATGAACATTATTAGAAGAGGTTACTCATTAGAGGTGTGCCAAAAAATATATATATTCTCCTTTACTACGATTCAGAATCAATGTAAATAAAGTTTCAAAATGTGTTTTTAAAAAAAAAGGTACTAATTGTACATGAAAAATAATTAAAGTATCAAATTATAGAAAAAATATGAACTTTTTATTGCTATCATGGGCTAAATAAGTGAAGTATCGGTTTAAAAATGCTGCACAATTAACTCGGCACACTCAGTAACCATTCATAATGATATGATCGTTAATAATGGGTGTTTTCAACACTTGAGTCCATACACTGCATGTCATGTACCGTACTATAAAAAAAGAAGTTTCTGAAAGCAGTTAAAGGAGACGTCAATCCAAAGATGTCCTCTTTAAGTTGAAGATGGCCATCGTCTTGCGTTGTTTCGACAAACACAACAGACGAGGCCACTTCAGGCCTCCGGTCACAACGTGTGAGAAGCTTTCAAGGCATGCGTGCGCCACTCACACTATCCATATTCCCGTGATGGAGAAGGCAGACAGGCTGACCGGCAGGACGATCCAGGCAGTCATTGGGCTGGCAGTGAGCTGGCGTTGTCCCAAGCATGGGGTGAGAGGGCGGCTTCGGGTCGGAGTGGCGGCACAACACGAGGGGGGGGGGGGGTCAGATGGGGTCGGGTGGGGTCGCGGGGGTCACGAACACACGGGGGAACACACGGGGAGGGGGAGGGGGGGACACGAGAGGACAGAAGGGGGAATGACACGGCGCGTCTGCTCCAGGCACCCTGCGACACGCTTTCAACCTGACACAAGAAGCAGTTAGCAGTGTAGCAACTGTACCTTAACCTTTGACCTTGTTAGGAAGCCAACATTTACATACTACTACAACCACAATAATGAACATAATGTTATATTAATAACTCTTTGAAATTTGCCATCTTTAGAATGGTAGATTTTTTATTTTATTTTTTAATATTAAAGCTTCTCGAAATTGAGATGTTCACTCTTCTGCATCCAGACCACAAATGAATGGTGGCGGTGCAAGGGTGAAGCCACCACAGGATGTCTCATTTTACATCACTTCAGTGACCTTCACCAACCTTCTGCATAGAGATGGGGCCTTTCCGAGGACAAGTAACCAAGTATAGTTATTGTTTTTGTATCTTGTTGTTTGGAAACCTTAAGCTATGTACTTGGACAAATCATATTGATTATATTCTGGCTAGATACTGCCAACACTTCTGCAAATACAACTTTGGTTTAGTAATTACTGACTTGGTGGACTTGTGTAAACCAACTCTTCTAAAGACTTGAAAATCCTCGATAATCAATAATAACACTGTCGAAAAAAACTGTAGTACATTACTGCGAAGTGCAAACTCCGACTACAATAATAAACATTTTACTTACTACATAATGAATACTCCCACGGCACCAATCCAAAAAGGCACAATGGGAATTGTGAAAATTCTGCCTTTAGGAAACTGCAATTCATAAATAATCATAACGAGTTACTTTTATTATTCATTTGGGGGGGGGGCATAAACCAACTAATGAGTTTACTGCCCCTTCAAAAGGGACACAGGTGACGAGCAAGCATGCATCATAGTCATATGACACTCTCTGCAAAGAGAAGAAACGATCCTGCATGCAGGCAACAACGGAGTGTGCATGTCCTTATTTATTTGTTGGGGGCCACCATAAACACAACTCGAAGCCGACCCGGGCTCACCAAATCCGACACCGCTTGGGTTGGCTCACCGGATAGACGCAAGTTAACTTCATGGACGCCAAACGTAAACGTAAACGCAGCCGCGGGACAAAGTGGAACAATATTCTTGAATTGTCCCGTCTGCGCGGATGAACCGCGCAACTGTTAGCCGCGTTAGCTTTCGACATCGCCAGTTCGAGGGTGCACTTTACCGGCTGGTCTTTTACGCTCGCCCGCATTTTTGTGTCCGTTAACCTCCGCGATGAGCCGCTCATAAACAGATTAAGTCGAGGACAAGTATGCGGATGGATCAATGCAAGTAATAAAGTATTCGTGAATTTGAACCTACCACCAGCCTGCAAGTCCCTCGCCGCTCACCAACAACCTTGGTCTCCCTTTAGAAAAGCGGTTTCTCAGCTAATCAAGCGTGCCACAAACTTGCTTCCGTTTTGTCGTTTTCAAAATAAGTCTTGGGGAGTTTGTTGTAACGTTTCTACGAGCGTCTGTTTTTTGTTTTTTTGTTTTTTTTTTACCCTGCTTTTTTTTTTGTATTGTTCCTTGGTAGAATTAGCACGCACTGCGAACAAATTTATATATGTTAAGTAACATATTGTATGACTTTGAAGGTGGCCATCTCCTGATTTTGTAGTTGACAGCTGGTGGTCACCTCCACAATACAAGACAACATTGACATACAGCAGGCAATACATATCCTATGCAGTGAAATAATAAACGCCAGTGTAAAAAAAAATAAAAAAATACCAGTTTTGCCCAAGCTTTTATTTTTATACAATCGCACATATGTTGGCCAGTGTTGAAATGTAACTTGACGCCCGTGGTTCGGCCCTCTTCTGCATTATCCATCCATCCATTTTCTTGACCGCTTATTCCTCACAAGGGTCGCGGGGGCTGCTGGCGCCTATCTCAGCTGGCTCTGGGCAGTAGGCGGGGGACACCCTGGACTGGTTGCCAACCAATCGCAGTCTGCATTATCCAACAAGAATAATATACGAATTTGATTCAATTAGTAAATGTGCCAAGTCCCATAGATAAAGAAAGTTAAACACAAAATGAATGTAAGAGGGGGGAACTATCAAGAGCAAAATAAAAAGGATAAATGTTTGTTTTTACAATGGTCATTCAGTTTAATGTAAATATTAGAAGTTACATTTGTACAGTATTTATAGGTGTGCAAAAACTTATTTGGTTTTCACTGTATGGGGGAAGAAGAGAGGCGCTTATGGCGAGGTGCTGCAAACATACCAACCAGATTTTGAAACACCTTTGAAAAAGGTAGACTCACTTTGTTGTTAATTTATTTATTTTTATTATACTGGTTATGGTCACTCAAGGTGAAATTAAAAAAGTTCTATTGTATATTTGTGGTGTACACCACACAGAAAGCAGACCAGATCACGAGTGAACTATAACCAATCCCATTTGACTTTTTGAATAAACAAATGACCATTCACACTCACACACATGCATGATTTTGGAATGTGGGGGGGGGAAACTGCGATACCCAGCAAGAAGCCATGCAAGTATGAGGGGAACAATCTAAACATGCTGAACACTCAACAACGTGTTGAATGTTACATACATACTGCATCAGACTAAAGGTCTCTAAACAATGCAGTATCCAGTCCCGCCCCCCAGTTAGTACATGTGGGCCAGAGCTTAATATCTTGATCCTCTTGTTTGCATCTGCTGCCTCAAAAGAAGCGGAAACCTCCCAAACTGAATCTAGAGAATTGCTATGTAACCACCGAGCGATTGACTATGAATGATTCATAATTCTTGAGATCCTCAATATGTTTGTAATCTCACAATAAAAACATTTGCACAGTAATTTAGGGGTGTTAAAAAAAAAAAAAATCGATTCGGCGATATATCGCGATACTACATTGCGCGATTCTCGAATCGATTCAATTAAAAAAAAACGTGTTTTTTTTTTTTTTTTAAGAGCTTAGAATTGTTCATTCGGTAGTCTTACCGATTCAACGTCTTATCATCATTGCCTTTTTTTTTGTTGTTGTGTGAATCGATTTTTAAACTTCCATTTTTAATGGAAAAATATTCAACAAAACGTCTGACTTCGAGTTAGGATTCACACCTTGAGCATGGAAGAATGTTATATGAACGGAACATTAAGCCTTAATATTTTATTTTAATGCTGTTCAAACATGAAACAGATTACAACCTCTATAAGACTGAAATTTCAGATAAATAAAGAATACATTTTCATATAAATCTTACACTCTACAAGCTTACTGATTAGTATTTTCTAAATTTGAATGAAAAAAAATCGCAACAATCGACTTATAAATTCGTATCGGGATTAATCGGCATCGAATCGAATCGTGACCTGTGAATCGTGATACGAATCGAATCGTCAGGTACGAGGCAATTCACACCCCTAGTAATTTCTTTGTGTAATTTGAGAGTGCTACAAAAAGATAACAGTACTGTATAACACACTCATGACATTATTTGTCTTCATAAGGAACATCGTTGTCTTTAAAGCGCCGATCTTAACAGTGAACACAATCAATCAGTGTCAATGATAGTTGATGTAAAAATGGGCATGGGTGAGGGTCATTTGCCACCCTTGTCCACATTATCTCCACTGTGGAGATCAGCAGGGGATAATGGTATTTAAATGTCTGGTAAGCACATGGATCCTCTCAGTCAGCAACATTAATGGGGCCATGAGGCATCCTGCTCATGTCTTCTGCTGATGTAAAAGCGTATTAGACGGAAGTAACGCTGGCAGGCAGGCAGCTCTGCCTTCCTTCCAGTTTGCGCACTGACATGGGGAGCACTGGCAAGATGTTCCGCTTCTTTAACAGGAGACAAAGTCTTTTCCCCAACTACAAAGTCACGGGTCCTGACGTTAACCGGCGATCTTCGGAGATAGTTTACCCGTCCGCAAAGGAGAGCTGTGTGAGGACATGGAACTCCATGCAAGACCTGAGCAAGGACATCTACGACATCTACGCCGAATATGAAGACGAAGGCGACGACGGCCAGCATGGATCCTCCAAACAGATTTCCCCGTCCAAGAATTACATGATCAACATCAATGTCGGCGGGAAGCCCTTCCAAATCGCCTACAAGATGGCGGCGAAGTATCCCAAGACCAGGATTGGACGACTGGCCACTTACACCGACCACAACATGAAACTGGACCTGTGTGACGACTACAACGTGACCAGCAACGAGTTCTTCTTCGACAGGGACCCCGACATCTTCCACAGCATCTTCAATTTCTACCGGACGGGTGTACTGTGGATCAAGGACGAGCTGTGCCCCCGCAACTTCCTGGAGGAGATCAACTACTGGGGGGTGAGGATCAAGAACACCCACCGCTGCTGCCGCATCTCCTTCGAGGAACGGCAGGACGAGCTGAACGAGCAGCTGAAGATCCAGAGAGAGCTGGAAGCCGAGGTGGAGATCGAGGAGAACCAGGCGCTCTTTCACGATATGTTCATGGGCCACAGGCGGCGAGCCGTTTGGAACTTGATGGAGAAGCCGTTTTCTTCGGTCGAGGCCAAACTGATGGCGGTGACCTCCAGTCTGTTCGTGCTGATCTCCCTGGTGGCCATGACGCTGAACACAGTGGAGGAGATGCAGTACAGGGCTCACATGGGCCAGCTCAGCGGGAAGACGTACTGGGAGTACGTCGAGTCGATGTGCATCGCCTTCTTCACCATGGAGTACCTGCTCCGGCTGGTCTCCACCCCCGACCTCAAAGCCTTCGGCCGGAGCGTGCTCAACACCGTGGACCTGATCGCCATCCTGCCTCAGTACCTGCAGGCCGTTCTGGAGTTCTTTGACAACAAGGAGAACTACACGAAGCACGAGGCCGACATGCAGGCGGTGGGGCAGGTGGGCAAGCTGGGCCAAGTCTTGCGTATCATGAGACTGATGCGGATCTTTCGCATCCTGAAGCTGGCCCGACACTCCACGGGCCTGCGGGCGTTCGGCTTCACGCTGCGCCAGTGCTACCAACAGGTGGGCTGCCTGTTCCTCTTCATCGCCATGGGGATCTTCAGCTTCTCCGCCATGGTTTACACGGTGGAACATGACATGCCTCAAACCAACTTCACCAGCATTCCTCACGCGTGGTGGTGGGCATCGGTAAGAATGTCTTCAGAAAGTGAAAAGTCACTGGAATCTTAGGGTCACAAAATGGGTCATTCATCCCCTTTTTCTACCAACATGAGGTTTCAAAATCGGATGGGATTTAATCACCTCATTCAACATGTACTACGACTCCCTCTGTTTTGTGGCTCACAATTCTCCCAAGTTCTGTCTTTGTCACTTGACAGATCTTCATCATCTGTTCATGCAGTCATTAGCTACTCTCCCTCATCAGGCTTCAAGCAATCGACCCAGATGTAAATCATGATGGTGGCAATGATTACACACTAAGTAGGCTACGTTAAAACACACCCCAAGTTTCTCATTTAGGGAGATGTTGCAAGGTCGCTGGAAAAGCCATCAGCTGGGTGATACTGCCCTCTCATGGATTATCCATGCAATGCATGTGTCAGATCATATACGTCAGGGTTTTAATGGGGGGAAAAAATATTATACTCATGAAAGAGAGGGATCAAAATGTTTTGTATTTAATATGATACATTTGGCATTATAGGTTATTAATCCCGTAACGTTTGTAAATACGAGGGGTGTGAATTGCCTAGCACCTGACGATTCGATTCGTATCACGATTCATAAGTCACGATTCCATTCAATACCGATTAATCCCCATACGAATTCATAAGTCGATTGTTGCGATTTTTTTTTAATTTTTTTTTTAACTAAATTTTAGGGGTGTGAATTGCCTAGTACCTGACGATTCGATTCGTATCACGATTCACAGGTCACGATTCGATTCGATACCGATTAATCCCGATACGAATTTATAAGTCGATTGTTGCGATTTTTTTTCATTCAAATTTAGAAAATACTAATCAGTAAGCTTGTAGAGTGTAAGATTTATATGGAAATGTATTATTTATTTATCTGAAATTTCAGTCTTATAGAGGTTGTAATGTTTCATGTTTGAACAGCATTAAAATAAAATATTAAGGCTTAATGTTCCGTTCATATAACATTCTTCCATGCTCAAGGTGTGAATCCTAAAAAAAAAAATAAAAAAATAAAAAAAATAAAAAAAAAAAATAAATAAAAAAATTCGATTCTGCCGATTATTGAATCGATTCGAGAATCGCGCGATGTAGTATCGCGATATATCGCCGAATCGATTTTTTTAACACCCCTACTAAATTTAGAAAATACTAATCAGTAAACTTGTACGACTGTACACTGTAAGATTTGTATTAAAGTGTATTATTTATTTATCTGAAACTTCCTAACTGTGAGCCACTGCATTTAACAAACATGTTGTAATCTGTTTCATATTTGAACAGCTTTGAAATAAAATATTAAGGCTTAATGTTCCATTAATTAATATAACATTTTTCCATGATTAAGGTGTGAACCCTAAACATTTTACAACTTGCCTTACAAACATGTTGGCAAAAGTGTAACAAAGACAAACAACAAGAATGAGCTGAATTATTGTTCTGTTCCTCCTAATGTGCCCCTGAAAACCCGCAGGTCAGCATCTCCACGGTGGGCTACGGCGACGTTTACCCGGAGACCATCCTGGGCCGCCTCTTTGCGTTCATCTGCATCGCTTTCGGAATCATCCTCAACGGTTTGCCCATATCCATCCTCTTCAACAAGTTCTCAGACTACTACTCCAAACTCAAATCCAATCAGTACACGGCCTCGCTCAAGAATCGAGGGAAAGTGAGACTCGTCCAGAGGACCGTGCAGAAGCTGAACGACTGCTTCGGAAACGACCACCACCATGCCAGTTAAAGAAATTAAGACATTTGTTAGAGTGGCAGTGACACAATTTCTTTTGCACTCAACAGATTCTTGACTTTATTGCTTTAATAAACTTGAATCGAGGCCTGA
Source organism: Festucalex cinctus (assembly GCF_051991245.1). Taxonomy (NCBI): domain Eukaryota; kingdom Metazoa; phylum Chordata; class Actinopteri; order Syngnathiformes; family Syngnathidae; genus Festucalex; species Festucalex cinctus. The sequence goes on along the minus strand of NC_135415.1, from coordinate 29,976,225 downwards.
TGCAGATAATAAAAACCTCTTGGCAGCACAAATTAATACAGTTCGGTGAAGATTAAAAATCTGACTGAGCTCGTCAGCATTTGCTTTTGAACGCAGAAACGTTTTTTTGAATGAATAGCCTTGTTTTTTTTTTTTAAAGAAAAAAGTTGTTAGTGACAGCAAAATCTATCATTACTTGTGAAACAAAAACATGACTCAAACACGGCTCAAATGCAAATGCATGCTATTCCCACGTGTGCAGTAAAGAAAAAAATGGATTGGATCTTCTTTTTCTCTCAGCATAGATTTTTTTTTGTTACTTCCATTCCTATGCAACAAGCATAGTTTGAATCTTCATGTTGTCATCGTCCCAACTGAATTTTCAGAACATTTAGTCCTTGAACTGACGTTGTTGTTTTCATTTGCAGCCTAAAATCCTAAATTTTATTTTTTTAATCTTTCTTCTAGAAAGATGATGCAGAGTAATGAACCTGTGTACCTCCAATGGTTACGCAATGTGCAGTAAGGCTTAAATGCTTCATTTAGTATTTACCAAATACGCACTTCCATAAAATGTACTTATTGGCATAAATATCAATATTTTTTTTTGTATTGTTGCATTTTGTCAAACACAGCACTACTTATGAAATATTATTAGTATTAGTATGTACTCTACATTACAGAACAAAATCAAGAATATTTGGACACATGGCAATCCCATCCACAGAAAATGAAAATGGATACAAACATACGGTTGATTTTTTTGCAGCTGACAATAAGCTACTTTAAATTATCGGTTGAAGTTTGTCTATAGGAACTCATGTCCAGACCAAGTCGGAGTGTCCAGAAAAAAAAATCCACGTAAGCATAAAAAGAACATGGAAACACTTGCATTTATTCTCTCTTTAGCTGCTGTTGGCTTCAACTTCTACAAAAAACACACACGCGCAGACTAACCTGTCATTCAGATTCCATCTTCTGATGTCATTCACTATGCCTTGCCTCCAAAACGTATAGTAATTACACTTTATAAAACCAGTTGATTTCATTCTCTTTAGATGTTCTTATACAATACAGTGATATTTTTTTCTTTATTAAAAACACATTAATTTAAAAGCTAAGAGTTTTGTGGCTGGAATAGATTAATAACGACATTTCAATGAATTTGTTGTGATATTGGACAAGCTTGACGACGGAATAACAGTAAACTATATTGTGATCGTCCAGAAGGTGGCAGCACTCTTAACAACGACACGACACCGCCCACCCTCGCTCATTGAAGAAGTCACCTCCCTCTCCCACAATCCTTTGCGGCGATAAAGTGACCTTACCGATGCTAGCTGCTAGCCTGCCGCTAAACCATGGCTCCCCCTGTTGCTGTGTCTCCACTGATTAAGGTTTGTTTGCTCCCGTAATATTTTCTACTATACAATTTTAACGTTCGTTGTCAAATAAATTGTATCGTATCTCTGTTTAGATTTAGCAGCACGCGTTCTAGATCTGTCACGGGCGTCCGTCCTCGTTTTACGGCGGGGTTACGTTGGGGACGTAACCGGAATTTTAGTGGGTTATGCGAACGCGTCGTACGTATCATCAACAAACGTTAACGCAGAAGTACAGCTGTAAATACGGTTAAATGTATCTATTGAACGCACTTGTAGGGCGTAAATGTAAAACAACGCTGCTCGATAATTGCCGTCGTTTATCTCGAAACCTCGTATGTCGAGGACTCCCTATCTCATTAAACTCAATTAAATACACAGTGCGGTTGTGGTGGACGCCTTTGCTGATACTTTCTGAATAAAGTGAGAGAATGACCTGATGACTTGCCAGTGTGTTTGTGTTTGTATTCCAGACTGCCAGGTATTCAGCTTTGCTCGTTGGCATCATTTATGGCAAGAAGAGATATGGTAAGTTGTCCCCTAAAAGCATATTTACTTCACCGCGAATTCCATTGAGTGTAAAACGTTGTAAATGTTTTGAATGCACACCTCTTCTCTCTGTTCAGATTACTTGAAGCCGATTGGCGCTGAGGAGAGGAGGATTGCGGAGGAAGAGAAGAAGATCCGTGAGGAGCAGGAGCGCATTGCCAAGGAGCTTGCAGCAGGTAACCGAATATGTTCAACGATGTTTTTTTGGCATGCTGAAATAATGTGAAACCACAAACGTATTCAATGAAGCAGGACTGTTACTTAAATATTCTAATCTTATCGTATTTTTTTTTTTTTTTTTTTTTACTTTTGTCATGACAGCAAATGAAGACACCATCCTGAAGTGAACGTGAACGTACATGTACAAGTTCCTACCTTGTCCCTCGTCATTGCGCAATGGGCAACGTCGGTGCTCGGCTGCTGAAACGCTCCCATGTTGTAGATATCTTCACTGTTGATTTGGAATCATTTATTCCTCTGGGTTGCCAGCTCCTGCTCCTGTTAGTAAGGTAATCATGTAAATAGGTTGAAGTTTTGATTGTTAAAAAAATAGCTGCATGTGCAAACTCCACCCACGCCCCACTATTGTTTTCCCATCCACTGTTACATCATTGAACTATCAGTTTGTATTTACAAGACCACACATTTCATTTACTTGAATAAATGCAGAGTGGTATGACAAATTGTTGTATTTGTATTGTTTTAAGGTTGCACTATGTTCATTTTAGACGAGAGAAATGTCATGAAAACGGCACAAAAGAAAACGACTGAAATCTTGAACAAGTTTTTCCAAACTGTCAAATGCTAGAAAACGTGTCGCCGGTCCAGACGAGGTGAGGTCACGACCCGTTACGTCTCGGACAGGGTCAGGCCAAGCCAGCAAAACCAGACTTACTTAACGCCTCGGCGCAGGTTGCCAACAATAGCTGTGCTCGTTTGCTATTCATTCCTTGGCTAAACTTAGCGCTCACCTACTGTAGGCAAAAATAGTTGCGCAGAAATCTTTTAGGGCAATTTATAGTATTACTGTTGTGATTTTTCAGGTGGAATTTCAGGGTGAGCTGAAAATGCACTATTGCTGGTGAACCTAATTTGACCTGTGACCTTTTGAATATTCAGCCGTTCAGTACTTTTTGTACAACTTGCTCTCCTTGAACAAGGAGCTGAAATGCAAAATTTTCTTCCATGAATGGACCAATATATTTCTAGGATGAATTACAATTAGTATTTTTGTATACTTAGTCAGGGTCGCGTTTGACCTCGGGGAACATGCTTTTTTTTTTTTTTTTTTTTTTTTTTTATTAAAAAAATTTACCGTCTTAGAATAAAGTGCAATTGCACCTCCACTACATTAGGGGGCAGTGGCGCTCTCATTGGCAGAGTGTGCGCAGGGAGCGTTCGCTCGGTGGTGTAGCGGTTTTTGCTCACAGCACAGAAGAGTATGAGGATGAAGTGTCGTTGACCTTCAAGTGACACCATAAAAAATATTTAACAGGGATGAGAAGACAGGCAGAGAGAGGCGGAGATAATTATATTTATTTATATTTATAGTCGTGCGGGGGCGTGACAGAAAATAATTGAGAAGCACTGGTTTAATTCAACGTTTGTATTTCATTATTTTAAAAAAATGAATGAAATGGGACTGAAAGAATTGAAACTTGTGATATCTGCCTCTAATCAAAAAAAGTCAAATAAAAATCAACTTAATAAATGACAGTGTGCAGTCAAGATGCTATCATAGTAACAGACAAAATGATTCAAGGGCATGACCTTGTGCTATAGGGGTGTTAAAAAAAATCGATTCGGCGATATATCGCGATACATCGCGCGAATCTCGAATCGATTCAATAATCGGCAGAATTTTTTTTTTTTAGGATTCACACCTTGAGCATGGAAGAATGTTATATGAACGGAACATTAAGCCTTAATATTTTATTTTAATGCTGTTCAAACATGAAACAAATTACAACCTCTATAAGACTGAAATTTCAGATAAATAAATAATACATTTTCATATAAATCTTACACTCTACAAGCTTACTGATTAGTATTTTCTAAATTTGAATGAAAAAAAAACGCAACAATCGACTTATAAATTCGTATCGGGATTAATCGGTATCGAATCGAATCGTGACCTGTGAATCGTGATACGAATCGAATCGTCAGGTACGAGGCAATTCACACCCCTATTGTGCTATATATATATTTTTCCAATAATTGAGCTTTTATAATTTTTTTTTTTTTTTTTTTTAAATATACATGGACTGAGTATGGTCCACCAAAACGAATCATAAAGCATCCATGTTTCTGGCTAACAATCTGTAACAAAATTGCTAATCGTCTTGACTTCAATCTTGACTCTTTGCGTCAATTTGTTGCAATAAAATGACGGTGATACGTTTACAGCATGTCAGCTCGAACGGAAACCAGAACTGCTACGTTTGCCTTCCCCGCGTTATATGATTCAAGATCACGCCGGCGTACGTGTGCCGCTATTTATAGACGTTACTTAACTGAACACCTGCGCTTGCGCTGACGTAACATTATAACCACGATCGATTGATCTTATAAGATCCACATCAAAACTGTTTTCGGCATAAACAATATTGCTTCATAAACGACAGTACATGTTAGAGTAATTTGAAGACAATTTCACGCCATCATCATGGAGTTGTGTTCTCTCAGCTGACGTGCAAGATTCAAACCTTGTACCTGAGTCAGGTGTGCTAACCGCTAGGCGCGAAGCAACAAACCGAAATATAATATGTAGTCTGAATGTAGACAAATGAAAAGCGCACTGACGTTGTCGTTTTTATGCAACTCTCATGCCCGAAAATAAAAAACCTGCCCGCACTTTTGAGTGTGGCCACGTGCCCCGAGGACCTCACAGGTCCTCACAGGTCCTCACCCCGCCCCAGCACACCAATCGTTATGTACGGTATGTTAGCTTACGACAGGGGATTTGGTTAAATGGCTTACGGGTAGATTTGCGTTCCCCATTTAGGCTCAAGTCCTAAAAATAAACGAGCTTCACGTATAAAAAAGCTGCCATTGCCGACTTGTCGCTGACACCTCCTTGAAGTTGGACGTTCCCGCTTTGGCTTTGCCGCTACTTGGACGAGGTAAGACGGCGCAGCCCGGAGAAAGTTCATTTGACGCGCCGACGCGGAGCGAGCTGATGTTAATCGAACGCGTCTTTGCCTCAGAATGGACGTGAAGATGTTTGCCGTGGTCATGTTGCTGCTGGCCAGCGTGGAGCGCAGCCTGGCCAGCTGCGTGGTGGACAGCTTCACGGTCAAACAGGACTTTGACCCCGCAAGAGTAAGTTAAGAAAATAAAAATAGGGGTGTCAGGTGATTAAAATTTTAATTGTAAAAGATGTTGAACTAATAGAAATTTAACTGCATCCTTTAATCATTGATACAGTAATTTCATAAAATTTAGTTTAAAAAGATGTACTGTACTTAAAAAAAAAAAAAAGTGACGATTTGTGTTGGTCATTTTTCTGCCACGAGATGGCATAATTGCATTTGTAAGACATTGTTGACAGCTCAGTGGATCTTTTCTATCTAATCTTTAACATTAAGTATTTTTAAAATCGTAAAATACAACTTGACTCCAGTCTCCACAAACCTGTGCATTATTATTATTAGAGCTGTCAAACGATTAAACATTTTAATCAGATTAATAACATCTTAGAATTTTGCTTCATCATGATTAATTTCTTAATTAAAAAGGCTTATTTTTTATCAAAAAAAATTTCTGCCAAATTTAAAAAGCAACCTGTTGTGTTAATTTTTTTAATGTTATGAGGACGTCTTCAAAAATATTTTATCCACTGCACACGTTCATCCTCTTTTTCTAATCAGTTAATTTTATAACATAATTTAAAATGGACCTAATTTAATAATGACCTACAATAGTTTGACATGAACAAATATTCTGAATGTCATACACAAACATTTATGAAATGCTTTACTTTATGTTTATTGCTCAAATACAACCCTGTGCTATCTTTAACGTAACCATCCGATGTCAAACTAAAAGAGACTTTAAATTAACGCACTCATTTTGACAAAAAAACGAGCTGATTTTGAGAGTTGACAAAGTAAGGTGTAAAAATGACAAATACTGCATTATGGTGAACAATCTGTTTTAAGTACAGAAAATAAACATTTGTGTTTTGAAGGATTGTAATTTTTTTTTTTTTTTTTTTGCCGCCAGTATGCAGGCAAGTGGTACGCCCTGCAGAAGAAGGACCCCGAGGGTTTGTTCCTTCAGGACAACATCTCGGCCGAGTACACGGTCGGCGACGACGGCGCGATGGTGGCCTCCTCCAGGGGCAGAGTCACCCTGTTCGGGTGAGCGCTGGGCAGAAGCACCTTGAAGTCGTTGCTTTGCCGTTGTGAACCTTTTCCAAGCTTCCCTATCTGACCACGTTCAGGTTCTGGGTGGTGTGCGCCGACATGGCCGCTCAGTACTCGGTGCCTGACCCCGGAAGTCCAGGCAAGATGTTCATGAACTACCAGGGGCTGGCCAGCTACCTGTCCAGCGGAGGTGACAACTACTGGGTCATCGACACCGACTACGACAACTACGCCATCACGTACGCCTGCCGCAGCCTGAAGGAGGACGGAAGCTGCGAGGACGGCTACGCGCTGGTCTTCTCCCGCAACCCCCGCGGCCTCCCCCCGCCTATCCAGAGAATCGTGCGGCAAAAACAGGAGGACATCTGCATGGTGGGGCAGTTCCAGCCCGTGCTGCAGTCCGGTACGAGTTCACTCCTGCGCTAGTAGACAAGTTTGGACTTAGGTTAGGTGGATGTTTGGACGAAAATGCTTTTGTTTTTTTTTCCCTTCTCATCATCAGGAGCTTGCTAAACGTGTCACAACCAGCAGCTGAAGAAAATCTGATTCGTCATCGTCCCGGGACTGAAGTCAGCACTTCATTAAAGCTGATCCAAGACACAAGAATAATCTAAAATTGTCATCGTTGTTTCAGTTGTTAAAAACAAAAAGATGACAACTCCCTCTTTACAGTATATGAACCGTTTCACCATTCAGGAGTACATTTTATTAAAAAAAAATAAAAACAACGCAAAGTTTGTGTTTTTAAAATGACTATTGAAAAATAAAATATTACTGTTAAATATTGACTTAAGGGGGCGCCCTTATTCTTTGTGTTACGGTACTGAATGCAGAGTTAGAATGAGTGATGATGTCACTATGCGCTAGCGTGCATGCAAAGCGGAGCGTGTAAATTGAAGTTGATAAAAAAAAAAAAAAAGAAATAAAAAAAGTTGATGTTCAATAAACGTGCCAGTTGGCGGCTGAAAAGGAAAGTCATTGTCCTGCTTATGCAGCATTCGAGGATGATCGGAAGTCGCATATTTCCGAGTTGTTTTTTTCCCAGTTCCGACCTGAAAGCGTTCGAGGCGAACGTAAACAACCAAAATGGCGGATAGTGATGAATTGTTTATTTTGGTCCTCAAAACTCATTTTGATCTCTAGAAAACTTACCTTTATAGTTTTAATCTTATTTCATAAGCACTCCATACCGTATAATTTAATGCAGGGAGACAGCGGCAATACTGTCACGTATGTTGCGTGGAGTTATGTCGAATATTTATGAATGAAGAAAGCTATCGAGATTTATATTTGAGTAAATTGTATTTTGCCATTCCGAGTGACGTCACATTGTCGTCCGCCGGTGAAGTCTGGGTCCTTTTTTTTTCCTTCCGACTTCACAAGTGGAAATTTCCGTGTTCAAGGGGGCGTTCCCGTGCACACTTCCTGGTTTGAACTCGGAAAAGTCCGACTTCCGACCATCCTCGAACGCAGCATTCTCCACCGCCCAAAGACGAGTTAGGATCTGATCTTAACAATTCCAATGACAACAAACCACAAAAGATGGCCGTCTCATTTGACATTTAAAACAATACAATGTCCCATAAGTAACTGCGTGGATGCCTTCAATAAAGAGCAGATTAGTTACATAAGGTCTTCTACTCATGACGAGGCACGTCTGAATACTTCTCGGGCAGCGAGTACATCCCGGGCCTGCTCCAGTAGTCCACAGCTCGAACTCTGTACCAGCCGCTCACCTGCTGGTCCGCTGAACAACAACAACAAGCAAGTCAGCATCATAAAAGGTTCATTTTGTAAAGACAATTGAGAGGTCAATATACCGTTGCAGTAAGATGTTTACTTATAGTAAACATATACTGACACTTGAAAACTCTTCTTCATGGACCCGACTTGTAAAATGGTGAATGTTCAATCCAGTTGAGGTTTTAGGAAAGTCCTTCCAGAAGTTTCATTTTAGGCTGATTTAGACATTCTAAAGCATTTTGGATGGTTGAGGTAAAAAAAAATGTTAAGGGACATTTCACCAAATATTTTTTCTGAAATTTCCCCTGTAAGCCGAATATCCTAAGATTTCTTGAGTATAACAGCTCCTAGTAACACATTGGTATGTGAAACAATTAGCAGAAAAAAACAAAAAACAAAAGCATCTTACCAGGCGAATAAACAAAAGACGTAAAAATGGTGTTGTGGCGATTGATCCTGCCGAAGTCCTTCCGACTCGCAGAGAACTCCACTTCAAAGGTACGAATGCATCTGCAAATAACGAACGAACGCTTTATGGCGTGCGCACACAACCCAAAAACAAGTTGTTGTTTTTTGCGCCTACTTGGAATCAACGCAGCTGTCCGACCAGATAACGAGAACTTGACCTTTGGTGATCCGGATGAAGCGCAAACCGTTGACCTTGAACGGCAAAAACAGAACCGACGTGTCAATCCAAAGAATTGGCGCCTTAACTTCTTCAGTTGATTTAATACGCATCTTTTCATGTATTTATTTATTTATTTATTTATGTGTATCCCCATCTTAGACATGATAGGACAACAGCTGCGTTATCTCTTTATTGATCCCCCTCATCGCTCGGAAAGTACTGACCTGGTTGGGAGCAGATTTGGGCCGGGCACATACGTGTATCAGCAGCACGGACGGAACACGCAGGCTCGCCTTCAAAGTCAGACTGTCGCCCGCCGGCACCGGCTGCGGCCCGTCGACGACGGGGTCCTGACAAAGTACAATTCGGGAGGTTGATATTACAACAAATGACAACGTATGATACAGGAAGTATTTGAGGTTAGCCTAACGCAGTTCTTCTCAATTATTTTCTGCCGTGCCCCCTCCCCCATTAAGAAGAAAACATTTCGCCCACCTCCCTCCCTGCGTGACTATAAATAGTATCATTTGTCTATAAAATTGTTCTAAGCACACCTCAGCATAACACTGCATCCGTATTAACGTATAAGAGAATAAAAAAAGAAAGAAATATGGACCAACTTACAAAGAATAGCTTTATTAACTGTAATAGAAAAGATTTAAAGCGCATCTGAAATTAAAAAATAAAATGGAATCTATTAATTAAACGATAAACATTTTTTGACCGACCATGTCAAACCATTTGATACATAAAAATAAAATTACATAAAATCAATAAATAATAATGCATTCAAACTGATCACCAACATTAACTCAGGATCACAATATTTAAAAAAAACAAACAAACAACTTTAACCTGCAAAGCAAAAATAAATAAATAAAATTTGTGCTGATTTTATTTTTATTTTTTGCTGTGTGCACACATGCTCAGTGCAAACAAAACCCCTCCACCACCGAGCGAATGCTCCCTGCACACTCACAATAATGAGAGCGCCACTGCCCCCTAATGTAGTGGAGGTGCAATTGCACTTTATTCTAGGACAGTAAAAAAATAAAATAAAATCAAAAAGCATGTTCCCCGAGGTCAAACGCAGCCCGCCTGGTGGGGCCCGCCCCCGCCCGCTCCCCACTATTTGAGAAGCACTGGCCTAACGGCACACGTGTAATGAAGTTGTCATCTTCAATGATATCGATTTTGTAATACACAGAATATCACAACATTTCTATCGCGAGCTCACGAACACGCGCGATCCAAATCAAGTGAAGCCAAGTTCGAACCTGCACGTTCCTCATCTTTATGAACTGCTCCGCCGTGGGGTAGACGGGGCTTCCCATGTCCTGCCATTGTTGATACGGGTTACTCACGTTATTGTCCATCAGATACGTGACATACACGAGACCTGAGCAGCAAATGAACACGTGTCGATATGAAATCATCACAATCATTGCTGATGAAACAATCACCTGTGCGCGTCTCCAGGCCTTTCAGCGACACGGTGACGACATTGACGTCGGCGGACGTGCGGTTGTCGTCGCTGCTGCAGACCAGCAAGGCGGCCTGCCAGCTGTCTGGCCCGCCGGGGAAGTCGGGCTGGTGGATGCTTGCCAGAACGCCAACGCTTCGATTGAGGGCAACGCGGCTTCCAGTGGCGTTCAAAACTTGCGCCAAAACCTGCGTCTCACCTGTGTAGGCGTAATGACAACACGCCCATTGAGGAATAAGGAAGATTATGTAACGCTCATCTTCCGTACACACATGACCCATAAAAAAAAACATTATGGAATGTATAGTTTGACTTCACACAGACTGGTGAAATCGAAAATGTATTTGTGTTGAAATTTGAGACTCAATATACGGTACAAAAAGAACGTTAACATTTTTTTTCCCGTGTATATTGGGTCACTTTAGTGGAGCCCCGGTTTTAAAGCAAACATGGCGAAGCGGCTTTTAACTGTTATGCTGCACGCAACTGGAACAAGTTGTCAATAGAAGTGAAGTCAAGCCCATCCAGTCATAAGTTCAAGTTAAATGTACGCGCAACGTTATTTACGCTTAAAGGAAAAGCATTACCGCTAAACGTGTTAGCGTTTTCCGCGGACGTGCTTCTGGTTTGCGAGCGTTCGAGACAAACCTTCGACGAGCGGTATGAAAACGTAATGGTCGTTGGAGCGAATAAGTGAGGGAGCACGGCGCAAGTAAGCCCACCTAGCCGAGCCAGGAGGCCCATGACGGCGAGGACGGGCTTCCGGACGAGCTGCACGTGAGGAGGTCGCGTGTTGTTGACCTGGAAGCGAGCGGTCAGCGTGCGCTGGGTGAAGGGGTGAGGATGGTAGCTGAGGAAGGCGTTGTCGTTGCTCAGCAGGGCGTAGTTGATGCTGGCGTTTGCCGACAGCACTTCCTGATGCTGGACGATCACCTGCCAGAGACAATTAGCCATCACGAGAATGTGAAGAACGGAATAATGTGATAATAAAAGTCATTCGCCATCAGGACTCGTGTTTTTTCACACCGAACTCCTTCAAATTGTGCAGCGACGTTTGGTCATTATTCATCTGGTTCAGGTGTCAACAACCTTTAGGGTCAAAAGAGACGTTTTCGGCCAAATAAATCAATGAGGTTCATTCTACTTTTTTTGCGATCAATTTTCTGACTTTTTTGGCAATTTTATTGACATATGGTATTTTTCTGCCTCTTCATTTTTTGTATATTTTATGGCTATATATATATATATATATATTTATTTTTTCTTACTTTTTTTGCGATCAATTTTCTGACATTTTTGGCAATTTTATTGACATATGGTAATTTTCTGTCTTTTCATTTTTTTGTATATTTTATGGCTATATATTATATTTTTTTGCGATCAATTTTCTGACATTTTTGGCAATTTTGTTGACATTTTTATGGTTATTTTTGTGATTTCTTCTTTTGCGTTTGGATATTTTATGGTAATTTTTAAATGTTTTCTTTTCTGCCTTTAATATTCAATTCTCTGACATTTATAGCAATTTCATAGACATTTAATGGTAATTTTCTGCTTTTCATCTTCCTCTTCGGACATTCTATGGTATTTAAAAAAAAAAAAATCATCTACCTTTTGTCTCTATCAGGCGACATAAAAATTTGGACCGACGTTTTTTGAATATTTATTCATTTTTTTATTTAATCGTCAATTCGACTAATATTTTGCCTAAAACATAAATATCTAACAAAATATTAATTTTTATAGGGCCGGCACGGTGTTAGAATGGTTAGCACGTCCGCCTCCCAGTTCTGAGGTCTCCGGTTCGAGTGCAGGCTCCGACCTTCCTGGGTGGAGTTTGCAATGTTCTCCCCGTGCCCGCGTGGGTCTTCTCCGGGTACTCCTTCGGTCTCCTCCCACATTCCAAAGACATGCATGGCAGGTTGATTGGGCGCTCCCAATTGTCCCTCGGTGTGTTTGTGAGTGCGGATGGTTGTTCGTCTCTGTGTGCCCTGCGATTGGCTGGCAACCAGTCCAGGGTGTACCCTGCCCAAAGCCAGCTGGGATAGGCTCCAGCACCCCCTGCGACCCTTTGTGAGGAGCAAGCGGTTAAGAAAATGGATGGATGGATATTTTTATAAAGGGAGCTACAGTAGAGGGACTAAAAAAGCCACATGTGGCTCCATTTTGCAGACCCCTGCTCTCGTCCTCCCCTGCTTCCCCCGCCCACCTTGACGACCATGGCGGCATAGGTCACATCCGCCCTCCACTCCTGAGGCCGGGACCAGCCCACCAGCGGATCAGCCTCATCATTGTACACGGGCCGACTGCGGAATCGAGGGAAACGCTCCTGGATCTCTCCCATGGTCTGCATCTCCTGCTGGAGGATTGGCAGAGAATAACCACCTCCCTACAAAGACAGAAGAATGCAAAAATTACAGACCTAAAAAAAAAAACAGACCTAAATGGAGATAGGTTAAATATTCTGCCAGTCCAGCCTTGTTGAAAATGTTCACGTTTGCTCGCTGACACCTTCTTGTGCACGGCGATGTAGTCGATCCGGACGCCCGTCTCACCGGTGAAGTAGTTGGTGCCGTTGTAGCAGTGTTGAAGCACGGCCCAGCAGTAAGGCGAGCGTGGTGGCGAACGGCACGAGTCTCCCGGACCCCCAAACCGGAGCGAGCTGCTGGCAGCGCGCAGACCCTCCGAACACGCATCGTAATAATTCAGAAACCCTGAAAGGAAACGTCATCACCCATTGCAGAGGAGATTCTATTGAAATTTCCCTCAATATATCATATGGTGGTTGTACAATACAACATTGTGGGAACTATTCTTATTTTGGTTACTTTCGTTAAATAATAAAGCCCGTTTCACAATTCAGCAGCTACGGTAGACATTGACAGCAACGTAAAAATGATTGCACCTTGAATTGACATGCTGACATTATCAAAGTCACGGTTGTTGGGCTCGTTCCACGTTTCAAAGTTCCACTGAGAAACACTTGCGAGGCCATATTTTTCTGCAAGACAAAGTCGACAGTTGAACATCTTAAAAGCGAGTCTGCCTCGAGTTGCGTCATCCGCTGCGGGCGCTCGCTCACCAATGTACCTCTTGGCGATGAGATAAACCAAATCTCTCCACTTGAACACTTGCGCTTTGTCTTCAAAGTCCGTGAAGTAGTTGGAAACGCTGCCCATCAGTTCAAAACCTAAGAAATAGCAAAACGTGCAAGGAAAACATTTTACAACTAAAAAAAAAGTGTGTCCAAGTTTATCCACTTTTATGAACATTGTCTTTTAATGTTTAGACGCATACGAGATATTGGTCTTGCCCTTTTTCAGCTAGTATTTTAATGTGAACAGATGAAATGCTAATGCGCTAGCAGTTGGTTATGCTAGCATATGGGAGTGGAACAACTTCAGTGGCGAAGCGCAAAGACCAACTGCCTTTGCCTGTGATTAGCATACAAAGAGATTGTTAGAGTAGTCATCATATTTTGGAATCAAAATTAATCCCCACTAATCAAATCACAACGATTCAAAGTCCAGTGCTTTTCAATGGACGGCCGCCATTTTGATTTGGGAAGTCAAAGGAATTGTCAATCAATTAGGCTGAAACATCTCGCCTTTTTTTCAGCTTTTATTTCTAATAAGAATGGATAAAACGAAAGTTAGGGAAATTACGTGCTGGTTGGAGCACCGCCACCTGGCGGTCGGGAGGGACGAAATAGAACTACCATGTCGTAAGATGATTGGTATGTGACAAATACCAACATTTTGATACGTCATTTTCAAGGGCTCAAAAACATGACATAAACCAACATCAATAATACAATCAAAACAATAATTGTAAAATCTCTCGATTAACTACAATGGGAATTATTCTCATTTGGAATTCTGCCCAAAAATAATGTTGAAACGGATGAGAAATGCGGAAGAAAAAACGAGAGGCGAACCACAGATGCAAAATAAAAAAATAAAAAAAAGATGTCGCACCTGGCCGAAGTCCATTAATCCACAACAGATCGATTAGCTGGTCCAATTTTGTAAAATTGTACTGGGGTTGTCCTCCAACATCTCTGAAACAAGAAAAGCAGCTGACTGCTAAACAAAATTGTGATATTAATAACTACCACATATTGGAATTGCAAACTTGTCTGCGCTGCTGCAGTTTCACTGACTGTGCAGTGACCAGCTCCATCATCCAATGGATTCGGACCTGCTGGATCCCTCCATGTGGGACCGAGCCCACGTAAGCAAGATTCTGCTGCTGGTCAATGCTCAGGTCAAAGCGATGCGATTGAGTGTGAGGGAGAGGAGGACTGGACACGACACACAGTGATCAATACATTTATTACACACACCTATCATGACAATGAGAAGACTTTTTTTTTTTAATGCAACAATGGTTATACTGTAAACTATGAAAATGGTGTAAGCGCTACCAAATGTAGCAAATAGTTTGCCTGGGTTAACACTAAAAATGTGCACGTGATCACGTGACGTCGGTGCAAATTGGTCAATACAGTACTAACAGTCGACTGAATCGCGTTTTCCGGGAAGATTATTGACTTACCAGAAACCAGTGCTTCTCCAGAAGTGTTTCAAAGGCCCAACCGGTTTTCCAACATCGACGTTGATGACAAAAGAATCGGAAGAGGCGTTTGTGACACACACGATGAACGCAAAGGCAAGCAATGTCGTCTTCTTCATCTCTGTCGATGGCAACTTTCGCTCGGAGTCGTCACCCCCGATTAAAAATACGTGAAATCAGCATTTCAAGAGTTCAGTTACCCAAGGTAAACATTCGCCAAAGTCTAAAAAAATAAAATACAACTAAAAATAACTAAATAAAAAACAACACATACACATACACAAAGCAAAGTATGAAGTTGTCAAGGACGCATTCAGGAGATGGATTTTTTTTTTTTTTTTTTTAAAGAAGGAAACAGTTGAAGTCAGATGACCAAAATGACGTAATTCGACTGCGACGTGGTTGTAGTTTTTCCAATGTTCTGAAGTTCGAGTGAGAAGACGCATTAGCGAAAACGTTCGAGAAAAGCAGAGCATAATCGGTTGAGACCAATCGTGAATTTTAAATAAATAACAGTCCAACAGCACGAACCGAACCAGATCATCTCGTTAAAATGTGATTTTTCGCAATGCAGTGATTATCAACCTGTGCGCCTCATAAATGTGTCCTGGGAGGTCTCATGTTATCCAGTTTTACTTAGTTGGTCTGAAAATTATTTACTCCAAAGTACAGATAATTTATTTGTCCATCTATGCCAGCTATTGTGACAATTACATGCTCTTCCACTAGATGGCAGAAGGTACATCCATCCATATAGGCAATTCCAGACAATGACTGGAACAACAAAGTCAATTAAAATTACAATTCAAATTGATGGAAGAACCCAAACTCGGCTAATGAGCAGCTCCTGGTAAATCCACGAAGACCTACCGACTACCTATGAGCACTGTAACAATTAGAAGCTCTCCATGTGAATCCAAGTTTTCAGCCGGAAGCCTCCACAAGCCCACTATTGAACAAACATGACAAGCTTCCAATTTTTCGAAAGGATATTGGTTGACAGTTTTTCCAGACAACCGCAAACACCGGCCGAGCTCTGAAGCCACAGAAAGATGGCGAAGCAACACAATGAGGACGTTTCTCATACTTACGGTGTTGAGCCTGTGTCAGTGAATATGGATCTGTTTGAGTTTGGATACATCAGAGATTAATATTTAGTGGCCAGTCAAATTCCTATAAACTTGTGAACAAGTCGGAATACTTGTTCACAGGTGCCAGACTTGACATCAACATGAGAATTTCAATACAACTTACTCGTTTCAGTGACTAACAGGAATTTTATACCATTAGCTTGAGTTTTCAAACGGAATGGGAAGCCACTTATTTTATTTTATTTTCTATTTTTTTTGTAAGAGGACAAAAATATTTGAATAAAGTTGGTTTTAATGTCAAATAAAATGTCAAGTGTGCTCAACATGCAAATGACAGCGTTGCTCACTTTCAATAAATATAAACTACTGTTATTCTGAACACAAACTTCACCAACTGTTGATGTAAATGACAAATGTATTTCACGAAAATATATTCAACAGACAATTATTACATTGTATTTACTTTGCAGCCAAATTGAAAGTCAGCTTTGAACGAAAGAAAACACAATGAACTGTTAGTGTGACATTTATTAAAAAAAAGAAAAAGAAAAAAAAAAAGGACGGGGGGCATAAAATGAAAACTCCACATATCGTTATGTTCAACTCAAGATACTGTTAAACAGTAACAGTTATAAACAACCATTTACACAACCTGTACAAATATTCTTTTTTTTTTTTTTCCTGAAAATGTTCCATTTAAATTCAAAATAACTTAAATAGGTTTCTATGTAAAAGTGCAAATCCTTATGCATAAAAGAAGACCAACGTGGACAAGAAGGGATGCATTGGTGAGTTCACTGGCAATCGGGTTTTACAAACATCACAAGCATGTTTCAATACTACGCTATTCTGTCATACATAATGCTTCAAATGTACAGCATTCATATGTGTAGAATATCCCTCATATTATTATTAGGGTGTTGTGCATTGCAATCAAGCTGTTACACTGAGCGTACTTCTCAGCGAATGCCAATTCAAAGTCTCTCATCCGTCCTGACGCCTTGTGCAAACGTGACTTCACTGTAGTGTTCTCCTGGAGGTTCGCAGTCAACTTTACAGGATTAACAACTATTTCCTCTAATTAGTGTTTTGCATGTTTTTTGTACAGCATGAAACCCAGACACGGTCGCATTCATAATCCACGTAATTCGATGAAACTGCGTGTGCGTGGAAAAAGATATTTGAGGCTGGAAGGGTGGCAAACTAACAAAGAGGAGGAACCCATAACACTACAGGGCCTGACATGCTCCCGTGTTAACATGCAACTGATGCACAAGAAACGAGACAAAGGGGACGGACGGGTATTACGCAGCCGATCTGCTCACTACGTACTGGTCACCTCAGCATCCATTTGGAGGGAAAAAGTGGAAATGTGTCAACTATGACTTCTGCTCAGCTCCTGCGGCAGACTGGGCTGCGCTCTCCGGTTTTAAAATCTGGTAGGTGATGAGGTACTCCGGGAAGGCCTGAGGACACGAGAAATAATAAATCAATCAATCAGGCGGGATACGCCGAATGTTCGTAGTGCTTGTGAATCGCAAGCGTACCTGCTCTCCCCTGTAAATCACGTACTCGGCGTAGGCCAAGCCGTTGACGCTGGGCCGCCCGATCACCGAGTGGTGTCCCGGCGGAGCGTGCGCCATCTTCATGGCGCTGAACTGGAGGAAGGACTTTCCGAGGGTCACCCTGCAGAACAACATCTGCCTGCGAGTAGCAGAGAAAAAGAAAGAAAAAAAAGATTAAGATTAGCACACCCAAATCATTGACTAACTGGGATGGGTAGCTCACCTGTGGCACAGGTAACAGGAGCGGTCTTTGTGCGTGGGGCAGCCTGTGCCTCCGCCGATGCCGTACACGTACTGGTTGCTCTTGGAGGAGTTCTCGGCAAAGTAGATGCCTGCCCCGAACATTCCCCCGATGTAGGCGTGGCGCTCATCAAAGCCTTTGTGGATGATGGCGTTGATGAACGGGGAACCTGTCGGAGGACGCTGGTCAAGATCGTGCGGCACAACACATCTTTCATGGAAAAGAACTGATACCACAACTACTTCTGATCCATAAACTTCCCCGCCTGGCTCAAAATGAGGCAGAAGTGGTTTCAACCTGACTATGATGGGTGACTACCGATACCAGGTGTCCGTATCGGTACACGTGGCGGTGACCGAGATCATTATGGGTTAGAAATTAGAAATTATATGAATACAAAGTTGCCATTAATGTTTTGCCATTATTTTTTATTTTTATTTTTTTTTACATATTTTGTACATATTAAATTGTAAATATAGTTCGGGCAATGTTGTAAAACACTATTATGTGTATATAATGTGTTTTTATGACTTTGGTGATGGCTGGAGCGCGCCACGTCTGCCTCGCAACCAGGAAATGGCCGTGTGGTACATTAAAGGGATACTTATTTAGCCATTTTTGGCAGTCAAATAATATTTTCTCTTTAATAAATTTGACATTTTCATTATTTTTCATGTACAATTTGTGCCTTTAAAAACATTTTGCAACTTGCGGTCAACTGAAAATGACATCACAATGTGCACAGGGGCTCAGGTAACCAATCACAGCTCAGCTTGTGAATGTTACGTGACCAAACCTAGAAAACAGGTGAGCTGTGATTGGTCGTTACCTTGAGCACATGTGATGTCATTATCAGTTAGCAACAAGTGTCAATATTGTTTTTTTTTTTAATAGTGTTCATTTTACGTGAAAAATAATGAAAGTATAAAATTTTTTTTAGACAAAATATTAACTTTTATTGCTATAGTGGGCTAAACAAGTGAAGTATCCCTTTAAAGCTTCCACAGCTTCAGGTCTTTCCGGCACACTGCTGTTGATATAGCGCCTCCATAATGGCGCAGCACTGCAACTGCAGTTAAAACGCGTTCCTGCCGAGCTCAATCAACACAGCTGGTCTCACTCAACAGTAACGAATGAGTGGGAGCGACAGCCTGTCAATGAGGTGACGTCATCGCCGCTCCAAACACGGCGAGGGGTATTAAGATGAACGAGACAAATTATTTTGGCAAATACAAGACCAGACACAAAAATGGGAACACCGGGTATTTCTCAAACTTTACAATACATACCCCCCTGTTTTCCTCATCAATAACTCCAAATGTTACACCGGGGGTACACTTTAAAATTTCACGAAATTTCTAGTTCCTGATCGGCATCGGTACTTGCCCGTCATGATTGTGTGCACTGCGTGCATGCGGCGCGTACCGTGAAACAGCATGCGCTCGTTGTGGTGGTTGTGGTTCTCGTCGGCGATCTCCTTCTGCCTGTGCGTGTAACGTTCCCTCAACTTCTTGTTCACCACTTTTTGGATCTGTGGGCCAAATATGAACCGTGAAGGCCAACGTGGCGTAATTTCAAACGCGACGTGAAGTAAGACTTGTGACCTTGATGATGTTGTATCTGCTGAACACGCCACCTGCGTTGCCGCCGTCTCTGTGCTCTCTGATGGTGCTCTGCATCTGAGAGGACAAGCCAAACACGTTTAATGCTGCTTCAACAGAAAAGGGCGTATAAAAGCAGCTTATCGTGCAGTCAGCTGCAGGGCTGAATGATTCATTGCATTTACAATATACTCCCGATTTGCAAATGCAGCCATTTGACTGGATATTGGGAGTGGAGTCGATGTCGGGAGATCAGAGCAGGCCGAGACGGCTGCCTGATGCATTTCAGTCAAGCTTTGGTGAGTTTCACGAGACCTTAAGGCAAGTATCGAAAATGTTTGATGGTTTAAAACTTCACGGTGTGTGTTGTGTATTTTGTGTTGTTTCAAAAGTTTTGGTTGTGGATGGAAATTTTTCAAAGCGGATGCCTCCCAAAACCAAATCAAAAAAACAGGTGGTTGCATCCTCCGGCCAAATGATTTGAAAATAGCGTCTTTGCAAAACTGACTGCTTCATGTTTACGTAACAACAAATGCAGTTTACACGGGTGAAAAACAAAGCCAATCTAAAAGGCAACACCTGAGTAAATACAAACACCCATCAGTCACGTGCTCAAATACTTTTGCTCACTTGAAAAGTGGGTGGCTACAAACAAAATGGTAGAGCATCCCGAGTTGTTTAATACAAGAAAAACTGGAATTTTGTCTGATATTCTCTTCAGTATACTACAAACAAACGAAAAGAAAGGAATTGACCTTGTGAGTCGAATACTTTTGGAGTGGACTGTGTGTTGTGCTGATGGCTTACAACTCTGCACGTTGAGTATTAAAGCTGCCCAAGGTAGAAATGTGCTCAAATAGCCTTTTTGTCGAACCATTTATCACTCCAACATCTTCTAATTAGCAGATTAACACCTTATTTGTTCACAATGGGTGCTCCCGCAAGCCTCTGGCCAATCGTTTTCAGACCGGATTCGGGTTCAAAATTCCCACACTATGTCTGTGGATGTGACGTCATGCGTTTCATTTTCAAAGCGAATGGAAATTCAATTTCCTGCATTGGATAGCTTTAAGGCTATGCCTGCGATTGTAGTAGATGTCGTTCATGTTAATTTATGCTTGATATCTTAGAATACATTATAGATCTGAGAATTGGTTGTTCGAAAAATAGATTAGAAAAGGACCTTGGGAAAAAAAATTGTAAGCGAAATCACAATTTTGAGAGGAGAAAGACGTGTAGGAAAGTAGTAAGTGCAAACCAGCATCTATCTGAAGATCAAATTACCTCCTCCTCCACCGACTGATACTCCTTGTCATCTGGGGCGAGGTCTATGAGGACGGTGCCCTGATTGGCACAGTGGAATGTCAGATATGGATTGGCACCTGGGGTAAACGCAAAGAAAAAAAACAACAAAAAAAAAACAGTTAAAGTTGCTCCTGAGAAACATTGACAAATGGCAATGACCTTCTCACCTTGCTGACCACCCAGCAGCCTCTCTACACCCTTGATGAGTTTGTGTCGGTGGCCGTAGGCATTGATTCCGATTTCCTTCAGCTCCTCGTGAGCCATGTCAACAAGGACGTCCAAAGTGATCTAAAATAAAACAAGAGGTTGAAAAAGTGGCGCATGAAATCACTTCACCAAATGCTTTTGATGAGTAAGTGTGCCTAAAGACGATTTGCATTTCATATTTTGGATCTCTTTATTTCCTACCTGCTCTCTTTCAAATATGTCCCTCAAGTGCTCCAGGCCCAAACTCTTCAGGAACTGACTGATGTTCATGTCCAGCATTGTCACTATTGAGCAAAAATCCAGCAAGCAATCAATGACTATTAGTTACCCAAACGTGGAGACAAACGAGTGAAGCACATTTCCGATTCTTACGTTCTCCTTCTTTGCGGTCCGAGCCGGCGGCGCCGTCCGCGACTCCCGAGCTCCCGGCGGCAGCACCGCCGGCCAGCTCGTTCAGCGGCCCGGCCAGGTTGTCGATGCTGCTGGCGGCCGACAAGCAGGACGGCGTGGAGGCTGGGGAGATGACGGAGGCGCTCACCACTGTGGCCTGTGGCTTAAAACAGATGGGGAGAGCGTCCGGGGGCATGGCGTCCATGAGGAGGGCGCGGATGTCGTCCGCCTAAAAAGTTGAAAGAGCAGAAATCTGATCAAGTCGAAGACGAAAAACATCATGCAGGAGAGAGTGTGAAGTGGATGGAAGGCGACGTTACCGTGGCCAGATCCAGGGCTGTCTGGCCCTCTTGGTTCTTCATGGTCGGGTCGGCCCCGTGAGCCAGCAGCAGGGCGCAGAGCTGCGTGCGACCCTTCTGGGCCGCCTCGTGCAGGGGTGTGAACGCCCATTTGTCTGTGGCATTCACACACGTATTGTACTTGATGAGCAGGGCGGCGATGTCGACGTGCTGTCGGAGAGGGAAGTCACACTTTTTAGTAGGGGTGTGAATTGCCTAGTACCTGACGATTCGATTCGTATCACGATTCACAGGTCACGATTCGATTCGATACCGATTAATCCCGATACGAATGGTCACGATTCGATACCGATTAATCCCGATACAAATGGTCACGATTCGATACCGATTAATCCCGATACGAATTTATAAGTCGATTGTTGCGATTTTTTTTCATTCATATTTAGAAAATACTAATCAGTAAGCTTGTAGAGTGTAAGATTTATATGAAAATGTATTATTTATTTATCTGAAATTTCAGTCTTATAGAGGTTGTAATCTGTTTCATGTTTGAACAGCATTAAAATAAAATATTAAGGCTTAATGTTCCGTTCATATAACATTCTTCCATGCTCAAGGTGTGAATCCTAAAAAAAAATAAAATAAAAAAAAATAAAAAATAAAAAAAAAATCAAAAAAAAAATCGATTCTGCCGATTATTGAATCGATTCGAGAATCGCGCGATGTAGTATCGCGATATATCGCAGAATCGATTTTTTTTAACACCCCTACTTTTTAGCGTCAGAAAAGTCGATTTTTTCACATAAATGAATACTCACGCCATAGGAAGCGGCGTTATGGAGCGGGATCAGGCCGCCTTTGTCTTGAGCGTTGACGTCCGCCCCGTGTTCCAGCAGGTACTCAGCCACTTCGAGGTTGTTGTAGCCGGCTAAGGAGAAAAAGGAGGAGGAGTCAGGAGAAAATTTTAACAGGCGGTGTCTCAATTCTAAAGTCCCCAAACGGCCATCGAAAGTCTGTGAACACGATCTGGAGGTATTTGGGACGATCTCTCTTTATAAAACTATTGCAGGTCATCAAGATTCCTCAGGTCGCTGATGTGAAATTGTGAACAGCTCTTGAGGTCATGACACGTCATTAGTTGAGCAACATTTTTGATGCAATGTCCACTAGGGATGTAACGATAATGGCAATATCGTGATATTAAAGGAATACTTCACTTATTTAGCCCATTATAGCAATAAAAAGTTAATATTTTGTCTATAGTTAATTTGATACTTTCATTATTTTTCACATACAATTAGTACCTTTAAAAAACACATTTTGCAACTTGTTGTCGACTGAAAATGACATCACAAGGGCTCAGGTAACCGATCAGAGCTCACCTGTTTTCTCGGTTTGGTAATGTGACATTCACAAGCTGAGCTGTGATTGGTTAGTTACCTGAGCCCTTGTGATGTCATTTTCAATCGTCAGCAAGTTGCAAAATGTGTTTTTAAAGGTCCTAATTGTACATGAAAAATAATGAAAATATCAAACATATTAAAGGCAAAATATGAATGTTTGACTGCCAAAAATGGCAAACTAAGTATCCCTTTAAAATTGCCAGAATATCATCAGCGTCATGTCACCAAAGGGAGAAGTACCAAAAGTCTAGATTTTTGAGGAAGAAAAATTAAACGTGCCAAATTGCGACTAATGAAAGGTAAGGTCGTTTCCTTTATAAATGCCAGGTTGGTGCAACTAAATATTTGACTCAAAGTGTGGCAAAAGCAGAAATGTGCAAGCGCAGCATTACCTGCAAGGTGGAGTGGTGTGGAGTTGCGGCCCTGAGTGTCTCGACAGTTGATGTTCTCTGGGGAACAAAGTTTCTGGACACGAGCCAGGCAACCTTTCTTGGCAGCATCCAGCAGGGCGGCATCACCCCTCAGAAGGTCCTGGATGTCAGTGTCGCCGTCCTTCACCATGTCGAGCGGCATGTTGCCATCACGGTTCTTTTTGGAGGGGTCTGCTCCATGCTGCCGGTTGCAAAACGGTCCATTGTGTTCATTTTCCAATCCTATCATTTGTCCATCACTGATCGAAAGGGTTCTCACTTTGAGCAGCAGTTTGCAAATCTCATATTTTCCCTTGGCCGCCGCCTCGTGAAGCGGGGTGAACTTCCACAGGTCAGCGACGTTGACCGAGGCTCCGTGCCTCACCAGCAGCTCAGCGACTTCATAGTGGCCGTACGAGCACGCGTTGTGAAGAGGAACCAGGCCGCTGACAGGAGGAGAAGCACGAGTTAAAAAAATCTATCCCCCAGAAAGATACGTCTTTTGGGTCTTTTTACTTGTGGAGGTGGAAAAGAAACGCACCCCTTGTCTTTAGCATGGACATCAGCTCCATGGTGAAGCAGGTATTCCACCACAGCCACTCGGTTGTAACCAGCAGCAAAATGAAGGGGAGTCGAGTGGCGGCCCTCCAGATCCCGACAATTGACGTTTTGAGGCGTGCACAGTTGCTGGCACACAGAGAAAAACATTACAGCAATGAATACTGTGATGGATCTTAAGGGATAGTTTGAAGGCGTCATGAATTGTAAGCTGCTGGCAGTTGGCCTATAGAAAACCATCTATCAACTTCGGAACAAAACAAAAATTCAAGTAATTTGTCTTCCCCCGATGATTCGAGGTAAAATGTGCCAACAATAGCCCATTACTAAATTATACATTGACAAAAAAAAATAAAAAAAAGGGTTAGCAAGTCAACAGTTTGTCAAAAAATAATGAAAGTGCAGAACCAACTCACTTGCACGGTCTCCAGATCTCCTGCTTTGGCTGCCTCAAGAAATCTGTAGTCCACATCAGAGTTTCGTGTGGGAACATTTTCTGGAAGGAAATAAAATAGCAGATTCAACTTCAAGAGTAGCTTTTAAAGGGGAAGTCAATGCAAAAAAAAAAAAATCTTCACAATATGATCCATGAGTATAAACACAGCATGCCGACTAATATTGCGTTTGTGGAATATGGATTAAGCACCAAAATCTACAACTTTTATCCATATCTGGGGGCGGCCATTTTGCCACTTGCTTTCAACTGAAAATGACTTCACAGTTGCTCAGTGACTGACCAATCACAACTCACCTGTTTTCTGAAGCCGAGCCGTGATTTGTCGCTACCTGAGCAAAACTGTGATGTCATTTTCAATTGACAGCAAGTGGTAAAACGGCCTCGACTTGCTCAAAAGATTCACCAGGAAGAGCAGAATGTGATTACCATTGAGAATCTGTTGCACGGCCTCGTTTCCCATCTGCGCAGCCGTAAATCCCTGCAGTGACACGATGGATGGGTCGGCCCCATTGCTTAGCAGCAGCTTGCAGGTTTGGATGTGACCAGCCAGAGCAGCTCGGTGCAGAGCCGTCTGCCCGAGAGTGTCCACGGCGTTCACCTGAGAGGTTAGAAAACTCAAATATGTTTTTTTTGCATCTTAAAAGTTTTAAGTCTCATCTTAAAGACCCACGTTTATGATTTGACTTTTAGTTCAGAGCGAATGTGTGGTCCTCAGGGTCTTCTTGTGTTTTTATTTTATCAATTTATTTGACTCATTGTATCTTCTTAGTATTGTATATTAGTTTTTACTAGATTTAATTTGTATGACAGTGTGTCCATCTCAACGTGAAGCACTTCAGAAACGCTTGTTTTTTTTTTAAATGTGCTGTAGGAATAAAGTGGATTGGATCGGCTTGAAAAGGTTACAGCAAAGATTTCCGGAAAAACAAAGTCAAAATCAGAAATTACTACCTTTGCTCCGTGTTTCTGCAGCACCTCCAGAATATCATTGTGAGCTCTCTCAGCAGCAACATGCAAAGGCGTCATAAAGCTGTGACACACAACAAATTAGTCATCTCAAAGTCAGAGTACCTTGTAACGTTATCATAGCAAAAAATAAAAAATAAAAATAAAAATAATCATTCTGTAAAATGTGAAAGAAACTGTGGACTTACTCTTTGTTCTTCTCATGAATGTTGGCACCTTTACGCAGGAGCAACTCAGTCACTTGCTTTCTTTTCGGGTGGGGGGAAGCCACTGCACAATGCTTCAAATGAAAAAATATGAAATGAATACAACGGTCATACGTTTAAAACAAAACAAAACAAACATGTGAGAGTCCTCTCTCAGTCATGATGATAATTAATGACTCAGAAGAATATTAACAACTGTAGAATTAATGTACAGTCGGGCTGGGCAATAAATCAAATGAATTTGATTAAAATTAACAATTGATTTTTTGGTCACATCACCCAGCCTAAAATGTACAATATCGACTGAAAAGCACAAGTTCCAAAATCCTATTTCGAGTAACACAGAATATGAAGTATTAAGCTGGCAAAGTTCTGACCAGAGCCGTCTCGTTGGTTTGAGGATGTTTGAAGCTGATGATTTCCAAAGCCAGAGTCTTCTTCACTTTGGTCATGTCTGCCTCTCGAGCTGCCTGGAGCAGTGAATGACCTTTGAACTCATCTGCATACAATGAAAAAGACAAAATCACGGGAGAGCGAAAAACAAAATCACTTCCTGATTTAAAAGACGTTTTGCGATGTCAGTTGTCGCTGCTTCAGGGGACTCACAGGTTAACCTCTCTTTCAACTCTGGAGTGGGGCCCATGTCCACGGCGCTCTTGCTGTGACAATTGAGGAGGGTCGGGTCGGCCCCGTGGCTCAGCAACAAGGAGCAAACTTCCACGCGGTTCTTGGACGCCGCTTCGTGGAGAGGAGTGAACTGCCACAAGTCCATAGCGTTGACGCAAGCACCGTGCTGCAGGAGGCGCAAAAAACACGAGCACATGAGGAAGTTTGGACGCCGTTGGGAATTGCAGATGCGCGTCAACGGATTGAAACTTACCTTAAGCAGGAGCTCGGTAACCTCAAAGTGACCATAAGAACAAGCATTGTGAAGAGGAACCAGGCCACTGCAGTCACAAAATGTGTCAGGTTATCGTCTGCGATTATTCAAGCGTTGAAGAGCGTCCATATTGCAGCACTCACCCCTTGTCCTTGGCATGCACATCAGCTCCATGCTGAAGGAGGAGCTGAACAATGCGGACTCTGTTGTAGCCAGCGGCCAAGTGGAGAGGCGTAGACTGTTTAAAAAAAAATAATAATGTCTTGTGAACAGAAATGCAAAGCAAGATGACTGGTTGGCAACTTGACCGTGCGCTGCCTTCGATGGCCACAGAAGCAAGCGGCTGATTAAGGCCAGAGCCAAATCTGATTGCTATGTGAGCTGCAGATGAATGGTGCATCTGATGTTGCCGGGTCAGTGGAGACGTGGGCAAAAAAAAAAATGTCCAACTTAACGTGCTGTCATTTTGACGTCAAAGTGAGAAATACCAATGCCATTTTCATTAGATTACATTATTACCTGTCCTGCAGTATAAAGCTGACAATTTGCTCAAGTAAGGACCTGACATAACCTACTGTACAACTTAAGTATGAATTTATAAAATGGGATTGGTCGATATTACAGTTGGGCACAATGGCTGATTCCAATGGGCCGTCCATGACCACAAATAAAAAAATGTATCGAATAATGACACCAATCTCAACTAAGTATTGATTAAGTCAATTGGTCAGTTCTAATCTGGATTTTATAAAATGATATCAAATCCAACTTTGGGGCATGCAAAGAGGCCATAAAATGCTTTTTTTTTTTTTTTTTTTTTTAAGGAAGCATATTCAAGCTTATGTACTAAACCAAAATGTATTTTCAGCCAAGAAAAAAAAAAGGTTAGCGAAAGCAAAGCTGAAAATTCAAGTGAGGTTATTCGCTTTATAAGGTCTAACACTGATCATGCTTGCAAGCAAATAGTCATTCCCAATCCAATTTCCATGCAGGGATATTTTTAAGAAGAAAAAGAAAAGGAACAATTCACATCGTCATTGTCAACCCAATTTCCGAGCAGGAATATTTTGTGAAGAAAATAAAAAGGGAAAAGCAAATATTAATACTGCAACTTCTAGGTGACAGAGTTTGCTGTGCAATGGTATTGTTCAGTGAGAGATGACGTCGAAAAAAAATAAAATAAAAAATAGCATGAAGCTTGAGGAACAGGTAAAAAGCATTCCCGAATACCAACCGATTCATCAGGGGGGGAACAAGGAGACACATTTCACCAGACAATTGCTTGACAAAATGCAGAGGGGAGCGAGCATTTGGCATGCATGAATAACTGTCAGATATCATGTCAAGAAGGAAAAAACAAAACAAAACAAAAGCCAGATCAGATACTGTGTAGTGTGTGGAGGCTGGTTGAACGATGGTGAGTGAGTGAACAAAGAAGACGCTGAAGAAAGCAGGCAAGTAAGACAAATTGAGCTCCTCTCCAAATCCAAAAAAAAAAAAAAAAAAAAATGGAGTTGTCACCAGTGACACGATTCAAACACACTCACATGCCACACACACACACATACAGACGCACACGCGATCATACATCAGTGACCCACACACCCACGATGTGCAATTAATCGAGTGACAGCCAGCTCATTGGTCAAATAAAATAATGGATTAAAAAAAGGGGGAGGAAAAAAATCATAAATAAAAGACCACAACAGTGCATCAATCAAGTGGCTGTTATCAAGGTCAACTTACCAGCATTTTCTGAGATGTTGACTGATCGACAAATGTTGCCAGAGTCACACAGAAAACAAAATGAACAAAAATTACAAAACGGCAGCATCGGGTCACAGGTAAATCTATTCTGCCCTCTAAAAATGACTGACGACAAGGCCTGTTCGTGAGCCGCCGTTTCATCTGTCATGCATGTGGTAAAATTTGGACTATTAACAGCTTGAGGGCAAGTGAGAGGCCTCCGCGGTTTTCAGCAATCTAGTGGTGTACAGTGCTAATAATGCCGGAACAAGTCAAATCTAAATGGAATAGTTCATGCAGGCGTAATGAAAAACTACAGAAATAAATGAAAAAAAAAAAAGAAAAAAAAAAAAGATTGAAAACAAGCTGGTTAACCTTTCACAATGCACATTTCAAACAAATACTGCCTTAAATGGTGGCAGCGGGGAATGTACTACTGTCAATTGCACTGTGGTTTGTCTTCAGACAATTGATCTTGCGCAACACTTTCGGACAAAGAAAACGAAAACTCCACAAAAGCATGCAGAAACGCCCTTCTGTACTTTGCCAGTAGCCTTAAATAAAAGGTCATAATGAAGAAAGAGGCGATGATCTCTTTTGACACACGGTGTGTTGAAATTAAACATCCTGAGAAGCACTCAAGCGCGGAAACTCTGAAATAAAGTTCCTAAAGATGAACACGACGTCAGTGACCAAATAACACAAAGCAGAAGATGAATGAATAGACCGGTTAAGTGAGCGGAGCATGTATAATTCTCTTTTTAACTCATTTGCTCCCAATAACGTGTAAATAAGCTGTTTTTTACGTTTTAAGTGTCCCAAAGACGTATTTATACGTCTTTTTTTTTTTAAATGCTAGAGCAAACATAAGGCTTTGATGCAGCCTCTCAACTGCAAAGAACGGTTGCAGAAATGGTAGTTATTACACAAAGGGCCAGCAGGTGGCAGCAGAGCAAATGAGAGCAACCAGGGTCATCTAGAAAAAAAAGAAGCTAAATTACAATTTTGAATCGATTTGTGAAAACTGATGAAACTTAGCTCTCTTCTAATGCTAATTGCTGCAAAACGGAGACAGATAGAAACATACTTTTTTTTTCCTGATGAAAGACGAGACTTTAATCTTTCTTTTGATGGGTTCCATGCTTTTATAGCAATAGAACACAATATTCTGTGGGCCTTGCAAAATCAGTCAAAATCTAGTAAAAGAGCCGGGAGCGAACGGGATTGCGAAATGTGAAAATGGCGGCGAGTGAATGAGTTAAAATTAAAAATAAAAATCCTGCTGTTATGCGCTTACTGAGCAGACATTTAGAGGGGTCAACTGTATATAGATGGCAACAGTACACAACACTTTGTATCACCGGTTTCATGATAGGTTCTCTCTTTGTAGTTATACTTTATTTACCTTGCGACCATCACTGGCATGACAGTTGACATTCAATGGAGTCAGGAGAGCCATCAGTTTCTCTTCATTTCCACTCCTGGAAAGATAAATATAGTTGGGGAAAAAAAAAAGAGAGAAAAAGATCAATTTCATTTCACAATTCAAAGACAATAAATAGGGGTAATGTGTACTCAAGTATCTAAAAAACAAACAAACAAAACAACTCAACCTTGTGCCCCTCAATTGCGCATCCTGTTGATGGGTGCGAGTGTATCGTGTGTCTGTCTCAGTTCTCCGAATCATTTCAGCCTACACACTCGCACCCATCAATGGAAATGCGCCAATGAGGGGCACAAGAGTGGAAGTGCGAGTATTGGGACAGGGCCCGATATGCCCCAACAGCCACCGGAAAAAGTGCAGGTGTGTGACTAAACGGAAGTCTGTGTCATAGGATGGCAACAGCTTTTTCGACTACTTTTCAACAGAAGATGAACACGCGGAAAAGACTGCACACATAATAATGCTGGCAGCTTGAGACAGTAACTTGCTACTGATCATATTTGACATATCAAATGTGCAATTTCAGTTGGTGAAATCACTACTGTGGTTCTGACGTTACTTCATCCCATAGCCCAAGATCACACAAATGTTTAGAGAGAAGAAAATAGTTTACTGCAATGCAGCTTAAATGTATGAAAAACATGTTATCTAAAAAAATTAAAACCAATTGGCAGTTCATTATTACGTGAAATGTGTTTTCTCTTCTGTATCCATAATTGTTCTTTATCGAAGCAATAATGTACCTTTTTATATTATCCAAATGCTCAATTGCTTGATAGAATGTTCAGTGGGGTGTCCCAAGACCAAAATATTTACTAGAGTGTTGTTTAGGGATGTCACGATAAGCGCAATATCGTGATATTAAAACTGCCACAATATCGTCGTCGTCGTGTTCACAATATTTAAAAGGAACACATTTGTGCAGTTCTAGCACCCTCTAGTGGCTAGTTTATTAGTGCTATTTAAATTTTATTAGGGATGTTTTGGCCTTCTGTTTAAAATCTATGCTAATTGTCAGATGAAGGGGAACCTAATTTGCTTGTGAAGCGATCAATGTGTGCTTGCATTAGCAAGTAAGTGCCTCAATATTGTAATTAGAGATTGTAAGGTGGTTTATATGCATTGCTGTTATGTACAAATGCACAATATTGTCTTTTTTTTTTTTTTTAGTATGAGAGATTTTTTTTAACAATATTGTGTGATCTTTTTTAAATATTGCCAACAATACATTGATAATTATCGTATTGTGACCTCCATATCGTGATGATATCGTATCGTGATGTTTGCATATCGTTACATCCCTAGTGTTGATAGTAGGGGTGTGAATTGCCTAGTACCTGACGATTCGATTCGTATCACGATTCACAGGTCACGATTCGATTCGATACCGATTAATCCCGATACGAATTTATAAGTCGATTGTTGCGATTTTTTTCCATTCAAATTTAGAAAATACTAATCAGTAAGCTTGTAGAGTGTAAGATTTATATGAAAATGTATTCTTTATTTATCTGAAATTTCAGTCTTATAGAGGTTGTAATTTGTTTCATGTTTGAACCGCATTGAAATAAAATATTAAGGCTTAATGTTCCGTTCATATAACATTCTTCCATGCTTAAGGTGTGAATCCTTAAAAAAACGAAAAAAAAAACGGTTTTGCCGATTATTGAATCGATTCGAGAATCGCGCGATGTAGTATCGCGATATATCGTCGAATCGATTTTTTTTTAACACCCCTAGTTGCTAGCTTGCGGTCCTTGCAATCTCATGATGTTGCAGCAGCTATTCTGACTGTAAGCATGCAGTGCATGCGACTACTGAACATTAAAAATTAAGTTGGTGAAGACTCACCTCGCAGCTTCCAGGAGTTCATCCTTCTTGTATTCACCTATTTGTAAATAGATTTTTTGATTAGGCCCACACATGCAACAACTTTTGCGATATTTCGACTTGTCATAAATGCTACACCTTGTATTAAAATAAGGGGGGGTTGCTTCATGCATAAATGAATGGGAACTGACCAGTGAGCACTGCCTTGGCAGAAGGGTCGGCCAGGTCCAGCGCCGATTTTCCATCAGTATTACGGATGTTAGGATCAGCTCCGTGCTGGAGTAACACTACATGAAAAACACACAAGCGCTTTAAAACGTTCTCTGAACTGTGGCAGTGATTAGTTTCGACTCACAACTTTCAATATGCATGCAATGAAAAATCTTTTCATAAACTAAAAATAGAAAGTGAAGCTTACCTATGCACACATCTATCTTTCCTTTAATGGCTGCCTCATGCAGAGGAGTATAATTCCAGTTATCTCTGGCGTTGGGGTCTGCACCCTGGCACAAGAGGAGGCCCACAACCTCAGCGTGGCCGAATGAACAGGCATTGTGCAAGGGGATGAGCCCTCCATCATCTCTGGCATGGACATTAGCCCCCGTCTGTAGGAGATGCTCCACCACATCTTTCCGACCAAAACCTGAAAGATGATCATTTTAAATGACATTACTTACAGAGAAGGCTGTGGATGTGACCAGCTCAGATTTGTCAAACATGGTCATGATGTACTGAGCATGGTTCCTGCATCGCTTTACTTCTTCTGTCTTTTCACAAAGTTTCCATTTTGTTTTGCCACCGGATATAGGCTGTTATCGGTATTACCAGCCTAATCTTAACAACCAGCAGAGCAGTGGTGTCCAAACTCAAGTCCTCGAGAGCCCTGTAGGTTTTTGGATGTTTCCCTGCTCCAACACAGCTGCTTCCAATGAACAAAATCATTTTCAGACTTAAGCAGAGCTTGCTGATTAACTTGAGGTGTGTTGGGGAACCTTTAGAGCATAATGCATATAGGCTATTGTCAAGAAATTGCATCTTAACATAAATAAATAAATAAAAAACTACAACTCCATTATTCCTAGTGGTGGTACACGTTCAGACGCAGAATTTGCGCTTAATTGTAGGTCGTGTAGACTTGTAGGTAGTTTTTCGGGCGATTCACGGCAAAATAGCGCTAAGTGGCGAGTTGCCGACCACGCAAAATACATACTTTGCACAGAGAAACGGGAAATGATTGCTATATCCAACCCAAATGTATACAATCGAGTAAAGAGGTCTTCAACAAGGAGGTGGTCAGTAAAGACGGAGTTATACAACGTTGTAGAATCAAGCAGCCTGTGGGCCAGTTTGTTGGTGATTTGACACGGCACGACAAAGAATATAACAACAAGGCTACATTGTAGCACTCGGTTACATGACATATCGGAGTAGTAGAAACAACGGTAAATTTAGCTTACATGATGTAGCCGCGCGATAGCTAATTAGCTTAGCTAGCTAGCTAGCTATACATACCCGCAGCGAAATGCAGAGGAGTCGATTTTCGGCCAGCCATGTCTTTTGCGTTCACGTTCACAGAGTCGACAAGCCGTTTTACTCTCGACACGTCACCGTTGCGGCAGGCTTCGAACAACTCCCGGAAGGCTCCGCCGATACCATCCGTCGGGCTTGTGGCCGCGGAGCCGGGGCTAGAGACGCCGCTGCCTCCAGAGGTTGTCGTGCTTGAGCTTGCGCTGCCCGCCAGGACCGCGGCAGGCAGGTCCGGAGAGGCCAGAGCGCCTTCAATCCCTCCACTGCATTCCCGATCAATCTCATGCGGTGAGTTGATCGCTGCCATCGGCGCAGCCGTCGTGGCAGCACCCGAAAGCGAGCTGCTCCTCGGCGGAGATTGTAAGCTGTTTTGTTGCTGCTGCGCTGCAGCGCGACGAGACACCGCCATTACAGCAACTCGCAAGCAACAATAACCCCCTGCTCCGCCTTTCCGCTGAAAGCGGACGTGCTTCCGGTTCGCAATCGCAGTGCTCTGCTGGCTCGCACAAGGTATTTATTAATATATTCCAGTCGCTACGCTGCACTGTTGTGCTACTCAAAAAGCAAACAGATCTTACGTTTTCTCCATGTAATTGTTGATTATGGGACTATTTTGTTACACATTTATTCAGTTTAAGGTTCATTTAAGTCGATTCAGCATTTCATTCCGTTTCTACAACATACCTCAGGTGGCCACTTCCGTAAGGTCAAAAATACGGCCTCGTTTCGTAGATATTTTTTTTGGTACCTATTTTATAAAATGTATTAAGGTTTGAACACTGATAATGTTTAAACAAGAGAAATGTGACGAAACCCAGCGTAAACTACCTACTAGGATGTCGTTACCCAGCTAACAAAGTGAACCTAACGCGAGCTTTGCAGCGGCAGCAACCATCCTGTGGATGCCCTAATAGCGTATCAAAAGATTATTATTATTTTTTCTCTCGAAATTCTGTCTTACATGCACCACAAGATGGTCTACTGTGAGCCCACCGTCTAACGGGCAGATTTTGGTGGGCGTGGCCAAGGCTTGTCTGATTCCAAGAACTTCTGTTTACAAAATGAGTTTGACATGACCAAGGCTCTCCTGCTTCCACGAGCGAGCGGGCAGACTTGCCTGGCAGGGCCTGCTCTCTCGTGAACACCCAGCGGCTGCGCAGGGCCTGCCGAACTGCTTCGCTGCTTCCCGCGAGCAGAAACTGGCCAGTCCACGCTCTGCAGCCAGCGTGCAGAATTTCCACTGACTGTACAGAAAATGTCAGTGCCCATGGAGCAGGATGAAAACGTTAATTGACTTATCAGGCAGGAATGAGAAGTTTCATTTTATTACACTTTATGCATATGTGTGGACATTAATGCCCATTTTCATTGAATTATTATCAAGAATTCGACGCACTTGCGTGTTTGCATGGCGCTACGGTCTGTGCAGATTAACTTTATTCTTTTCACCATATTCTTATGAAGAAAATTCAACACGCTGCCACTGAATTCCAGGCAACAATGGATTTCCATTAACACCAATTCTGAACATGGGAAAAAAAATGCAAAGGGGCGGAAAAAAAAAGCTTGCCGGCCAGCTGGATTGATGGCTCCAAATGCAGGTCCTGGCCTAAAAAAAGTATGAACAGTATAACTGGTTTCTGAACGTAAAACCTGCGAAAGAAAACATTCAAAGGAAAAAAAGCTTGTCAGCCAGCTGGATTGATGGCTCCGAATGTAGGTACTGGCCAGAAAGGTAAGCCAGTTTGTGTGCATATTTGCATGGTGCCGGTACGCGAATAATGCCCGGCCAGTTCCAGTACAAATGGCACATCTTGAAGGTCAGCCTGTTGGGAGTAGAATAGTCATTGTAAATAAAAAAAAAGCTTTTGACTCAGTATATTGACTGAAATTGTATGATAATTGATACCAGTAAAATAGAGTGGTGCATGTTAAACTATGGTTGGACATTCACTTTGACTTGTGTCACCATAATGTAAAGCAATTAATCGCTATTAAAAAAACAAAACAAAAAAACTTGATTATAACTAAAATCTCTTTGCAGTGTACAATACGGTTGAACAATTTGGGGAAAATCGAATTGCATTCCCCCCCACATCAATATTGTGATGCAGATTTAATCTGCATTTTTTTAAATTTCTTTATTAAACTGTCCTCTACGGTTGTTGGGCAATGTAGAATGGAGGGTCTGTTTCCCTTTCATCCCAGAACAGTTTTTCTGTGCAGCAGTGGAATTTTGTATATTGCCAATGGTGATTATTTTAATCGAGATCCTCTTCTCGTACATTTGAAATGATGAACAAATGATTTATTTGGGAAATTTAAATAATTATTACAGAATTTGTAAAAGTATTCATGCCCCTTGAGTTTTTCAACATTTTGGCATAGTACAACCACAAAAATATTTCATTGAAATTTTATGTGAAAGTTAAACAAGTAGCATACAATTGTGAAGTGGCAAGGTCGGTTCTATTTCGATTAATCGTTCAGCCCGAGTGTACAACATAATGACAGGGTGTAGGGATGGCCAATGTCATTTTACAACATATCTCAACATATCTGAATCTCATAAGCTGGGACAAAAGTATTTATAGTAACTAAATTTAATAACATAGAAATTTAGAGCTTTGGAATGCTTTGCCTCATGATTTTGGGACACTTGATCACAAATGCTGTTTCAAATTACATGAAATTGTAGTTAATCAGTGGGGAAGCATTAGTTTCAAAAGTACATAAAGCAACATTTAAGATCATATTCGTATGAGAGGAAACCTTTGCAGATGGTCTGGCATGAGGTTCGCCGTGTTGTACAGGGTAACGTAGTGCGTAGGAAGTCCACATCCCTGGCGAATGTGATGTGCCATGAGAAAGAAGTCCACCCTATGTGGCGAAAAGAGAAAGAGACAGACTTGAAATTTAGAGAAGACAACTCTTGCGGAATTACCCACGAGGCCTTTTGAACCATACCAGACTGGGTGAAATTCAGTCTCCCGCTCCTAACCCATCGACTTGTTCCCTCCTTTTTCGATTGCTCGAGAAGCCATCACCATTAATTACGATTGCTTGCACAAATTTGCCAGCGTGTGCCATGGGTATTTCAGATTTTCAAATTATTTCTGATAAGGCTGGGTGATATTATCGATTTATTCAATAATTTTTTACACTGACACATTGTTTACACTATTGATATGGTGGCAAACAGAGGAGCTAGTTTGAGAGTAGGGATGGGAATGGATAAGAATTTATCAATTCCATTATTGAGTCTCACTGGGTGAGGGAATGAAATACAAATGAGACCTTTTGCACCTACGTCACAAGATCATGTGACTTCACCAGTGTGGACGAGAGAAGTGAATGCATGTTGAATTGAAGTGGATGGGACACAGAGCAACTTAGGGAATGTTTTGTCTGTTGGTAAGTGGCAGTCCTGACATTTAAAAGCCACGGTTAATCGTCAAACCGGTTAATTGCTGCGTCCCTAATTTCGGTAGTTAAAATGAAGTTGAGAGTGAACCCCTGCTATTTGCACCTTTAAAATAAGAAAGAAAAAAAATACACTGACCAGTGATTTTGAGTAAGAGTGTGATCCAAAACAGTTCCAGGTGAAGGCGTGCCAAAGCTGCTTCCATCATAGGAATAGAGGGTAGTGCTGATTCTCTTTTGGACCACGATGAAGACAAGCTTCGGCTCATAGCTGGGAAACGTCTCGAAGCATTTGATCAGCTGCGGGATCTCGTACTGCTCAACCAACTTGAGCTGCCCATCTGACACGCCATCCCGATATACCACAATCCTCTCTGGCAAGTTATGGTTGACCTATGTAAAAGGTTTATGCACAGTTTAGATATGGCAGTTTTGATGTACACTTGTCATTGAAATAAAATGTAATATTACATGCACATTTCTTTTTCCAAATATTGCAAAACACAAAACAATATCTAGTAATTGGCTCTCTTGCCCTAGCGAGTCAAAATTCTACGGCAGACTGCAACAAGCAAGATGAAGTGTATTAGCCAAGTTTAGGGCTTAATGGTTACAACTATATTTGCAATATAAAATCACAATTTGATAATACACAAGTAAATCGCAAAAGCTGTGATTTAAATGGTCATTCAAATTCAGAGCAGAAGGGGGGAAAGAGGGGTGTAGCCTCTGCGTGCGCATTTTACTCAAAATTGATTTGGGGTTGTGAGGTAAATATATTACCAAGTGAGCCGGACTAGTAAAATCATGGTATACAACTTAAACAATTGGCCACAGTTATACACAGATTTTTGCTATTTGCAGGCTCAACTGAAAATATATTGTTCCAAAAAATAAAACAAATGCAAATGGAACGCGGCAAAACTTTGCCTGTATGAGTTCCAGGCATTTTATATCGATCCTGTTTTGCATATATATTGTTCTAAGAATGAATTGTGTGGCACAGCTAATGAAGATGTAGGACGTTTATACGTCATATGCGTTTATGTTACCAGTGTGTCGTACTATTCACCACTATTATGTTAGATTTATGTTGGTTTTTGTTTTTTTTTTTCCCACCAAACCGTAATTTTAGGTTGTGTTTAAAATAATGACATCCTGGTGAATTCCGTGTACAAGTTGAATTGCTCATCCAAGGATTGTATGTGAAATTACAAATTCATGTGTTTTGATTTTGGCCGTCTAATTAATTATTTTGACATTACTAAAAAAAAATAAAAAAATAAAATAAAATAAAAATAAAATCATAAAATCATCACACGGGCCGGATTTAACCCCTTTGCGGGACTGATCTGTTGTTTGGCACCCCTGGATTTATACTGTGCGTCTCACACTAAACATCACTGGCTCTGTACGTAACTCATTGCCATAGTTGTGCTGATTTTTTTTCCACTCTTAATTAGACCTCTTTGGGATTTAAGTAAGAGTAATTAAAAGCCCTAAACGCCCCAACCCCAAAAGCCCCCAAACTACAGCAGCTGCTTTAATGTCATTAACGTGTCGAAAAAGACAAATTTCCCTGGATTGTTTTTGTGTATGTGTGTGTCCAAACACTTAATGTACTTAAAATTAATTTCCATCATTGTTGTGTCAAAGCATATACCTCATGATACTTGTGCAGTGCATCCAACAAGCAAACTCTGAAACCATTGATGAGTTCTTCGTTGGGTGTTTGAAAAGTTACTCTGGAATACCAGCGAGTTATTGAGCTATTAAAAAGAAAGAAAAAAAGTTAATAACCTTTCAAGATACATAATGGATTATTAGGCATAATAAAGGACTCATGATATTGGGGGGAGCGTGGGGGTAGGTTGGAATTGCCGAGCTGAACATGAATGACACCACTAAAAGGGGAAAAATATTCACCTATTGATGCTAGCGACAAAGCCCATCACTGACTGGCGAGACTTGCTGGTGTCATGGTGGACATCAACTCCCACCACCATCAAGTTTTTCTATTATGAGATAAGTGTAAATTTAATCAGCCACACCTTCACCACATACAGTGGATATAAAAACACACCCCTGTTTAAGTGCGGTGTTTTTGGGAGAAAAAAAAAAGTAAAGCGGTGTCACTTTCCAATCAATGTGCACCCGAGAACTTAACAAAATAAAAGCATTCAACGTCGTGGTCACTGTAACACAATTTAGCTCTATAACACACTAACACTATAACATTAGCAGTAATAAATTTATAATAATGCATATATTTGTGGGAACTTGAACGCATGTCTAACATATTTCCAAGCTCGAGTTGTCTAGTGTTTTCCATTTTTGAGATATCACGTGATGATTTTGTCGTATTGTTTTTGAATCACCCTGTATATACGCTATATTTACATGTATGTGTGTGCGCATGTGCGTGCGTGTGGATAGGATACATTCCCCCGCAATGCTAAGCACGGGGCTTACCAAAGGCACACTGACAGTCCAAAGTTCTCCTCCTAATTTGCAGTTCACTTGCAGGAGTATCTTTTGGGCCACACTCCTTAGCTTCTGCTGCTGTGAAATTGTCCGTACGTTTATGACCTAGCAAACAAACAATGCTAATTAGTAGATTCACAATGACAAAGGTTAGACTTGGGGTTTCAAACATTGTACAGTCCATCTGGAAAGTATTCATATTGTTTCACTTCTTGTACATTTTATGTTAGAGCTTCATCCCAAAATGGGATAAATTATTTTTTCCCGGTTATTTCCTCATAAGCAAAGCTAGCAAGTAGCATCATGCGAACAGCCAGCCAGCAGGGAAGCTGTGGTTTGCTGACGTCAGATCCGATTCAGCCGCCAGGAGTGCCACAATTTTGTCCACGTGTGTAGATGAATAGCCCAAATAACATTGTGGGTTCCACACTGTGAGTTCTTTATCTCTCTGCATTATCACAATATATATATATATATATATATATATATATATATATATATATACACATATATATATACACACACATATATATATATAT
Organism: Festucalex cinctus; assembly: GCF_051991245.1. NCBI lineage: Eukaryota > Metazoa > Chordata > Actinopteri > Syngnathiformes > Syngnathidae > Festucalex > Festucalex cinctus. Next base: position 29,936,947 of record NC_135415.1, on the reverse strand, counting down.
ATATACACACATATATATATATATATACACATATATATATATATATATATATATATATATATATATATATATATATATATTTATTTTTTTAATTAAACGCACATGGGAACCAGGCGGGGGTTATGCATACTATTTCTTTCCTTGTGCCAAATGATTTTAAATTTTGTAACCTACTTTTCTTTTCCTTACTCTGAATGTTAACTACTGTTTGTTGATTCTTACGTGTTGTCTTTCCTTGTGTAAAGCACATTGAGTTGCCTTGTGTATGAAATGTGCTATATAAATCAGCTTGCCTTGCCTGTTTCAGCTTTAAACACGATTTCAAATACTTTGTTGTTGTGCTACAGTATGATACCTGTGATGGGATGGGACTTTTCACGCAGCATAGTTTTTTTATGGCACTGTAGAGATCTTCTCTGTTTCCTACAAGGATGCACACTACAAGCTGCAAACTAGGCTGTAAAAAACAATGAAAAATATGACAGGGTGTCAGATTTTTTTTTTTCAAACAGCTACAATACAGGGTGATAAAAAAAAAATGACCCTTTTTCATGATCAAATATTTCGCAAGTAAATGTATGAATCAGAATGAGGGAGTGGGTGTTTGATAGATCAGATTTCCCAGTTTTCTATAATTGTCACGTGACACAAACTCATGCGTCTGGCAGAGACAGAAAAAAAAAATGCTCTGTGCTTGACCTCTTAGATTTCCTGACCTCAGAGTTTGTGAATTTTTTTTTCTCTCTGCATGTCCAGCAGCAATAATAACACATAATAAAATAAAACATAATTCAATCAACACCAGAGATTGAATTAATAATACTAATAATATTAACAAAATAAAAAATACAAATTCAATCAATCAATAAATCAATCACTGGTTGTTCCTGCAACCTGTTTTAGCAAGTATCCGGCAATAACGCGGTGATAAAAAACAATAGGTTTAGAACATAGTATTGGCATGGAATTCAAGAGACAAGAATGTACTGTATGCCTATATTGCTAAAATGTATGTCTTACCTCACTTGTGAGCTGAGAGTGGATGCTCTTGACATAGGATTCTGTGCGATCATCCCTCAGCTCCACACACAAAGGACGAGCCACTCGCACCCCAAGGGGCCCACCCACCTTGTTAAAGGTCGAAATGAACTCTTCAGCCTGATCAACACATCGTCGAGGATAGAAGATGGCCCACGTTTTTAGGGGGACCTAAGAGATTGATTTGTCAATGAATAGAAATGAACAAAACCTTGCTAAGATGAAACAACAGTTAAATTGGCTACTGTGGAGGTTTTTAAAATTACTGTTATTTCTTATGCATTTATGGCTAAGTGTTGGGATAAAATGGTTTACTGGTAAGACTTCAACCTAAGCATTATAGTTTCACATTTCAATTAACTACTTTTTTATACTATATTGGAAAGGAGCATAGTTGTACGTTGACTCACGAGTGCAAGATTAGGGGCTGTTGCTTGGTTGATATTTTTGTTCGGGATGTTGAATAACACTTTTTTTTTTTTCCTCAGAACGATACTTATACAGAACGACACATACAGGCTTCCCTACTGAAGCTGCTACCCCCGTGACCTGACCCCGATAAATGGTAGAAAATGGATGGTTGAATCATTCATCTTCCAAGATGCAGTTACGAGATGTCCCAGCTACTTACAGAGCTAATTGAAGCCAGCCTGACGACGTCTCTGGACCAAGATCCATCGGCACCAGTGGTAAATGACGATGTTTGGACACAGATGGTTTCAAGAGGCAGAGTTCTACCCTTGACCTGAAACGGTACAAGTGAAATGTAACTCCATCAAGCTGGTCTGGATTGACTACCAAACATGTTTTAAATAAACAATCCGTGTGCGGTAAAGCATTGTCATTGTCAATAATAGAACTTACAAGCAGTATTTCTGAGCCAATTTCTAGGCCCCATTGGGTGACTTGTTTCTGGCTGTCGGGGTTAGTGCTGATGTTCTTCAGAAGTTGCTTTATTGAATGGGTGTGCTGTTCACCATTCACATTAATGTGCATGGTCAGGTCCTAAAATTTTCAAATATAAAATTTAGAATTGTTGCCAGCCAAATGACTTGATCTATCACATTTTTGAGTCTACTTTAGATAAGCTAAAAACAGCTAACCAAAACTACATTTAAAAAAAAACATAGCATGTTTGTATGTGTCAAAAATAAATAGTGACATGCCGAGCAAATGTACCTTCATTGCTTTGAAATCCTTCTTCATCTTTTCTGGGATCCCAGTCATGAAAGAAAGCTCGGGAACAATTAGGATCTCACCAGTAATGACTTGCTGCAATGAATAAGTGTTACACTATTGAATTTTGAACATGTTTAAAATGTCCCTGCGACAAGAAAAAACATCGAAACATTTGGCGAGCGTTTAGCGAGTGTTGCGACCTTTGAACGAACGCTGACGAGAAATCAACATTCGCTACCTTTGCAGACACTCGCCAACAGTCTCCTTCAGTGGGATACCTGCTTTAGGCAGCCTCTTCCTTACAGCTCATAATCTTTTTTTTTTTTTTTTTTTGGCCACTAATGGAAACTTGTACAACACCACACACTACGCTAACAATTCAGTCATGTTTGAAATACATTGATATTTCTTTTGAGATTTAAATTTCAACATTGTGTCAAGACTGCAATTGGCTGACAACCAGTTCAGGGTGCACCCCGCCTGCTGCCCGAAACCAGCTGTGATGGGCTCCAGCACCCCCACGACCCTTGTGAGGAGCAAGGATGGATGGAGGGATTGTGTCAAGAGTCAAGAACAAAGTGGCACACTGCAGCATGTTCTGTGTTGAGTTAGACTGAAATTGAACATGTTTTACCTTTCCGCCAGTCTTGCACCGCTCCTTTGGTTTATGCATGAGCAGAGGTTGGTCCATCTCTTTAATATTAATTCCATAGTTCTTGCTGTGATTAATGCACAATAAAGGATAATGACCTTATGTTTCAAACTGTTAAAATCAAAGTCTTAGTGATGTAAAATAATGTAAATATCATTTGAATATAAAACATATACTGATTGGGTCAGTGAATATCGGTGTATGTGCACAAGTTATTGTTGCTATTAATCGTCGTACAATACCATCATTGTTATGATTAGTAGTACAGTTATACATTTGTAATTAGGGATGCTCTGATGATCGGCTGCCGATCATGATCGGTCGATATTCGTGAAAAAGTATGTGATCGGAATATTTGGTCAAAGCCTTTTAGTCCCGATCAAAAATCGTTCGATCCGTTCGCACCATAACACGAGTTACAAACGCGTGCACACACGCACACCCACACACAGGACAAATCTTTCAAAAAAACAAAACAAAAAAACAAACAAATAAAAAGATACTTAAAGATATATTTCAATATGTACCTTCCCTGCTCAATTCTGATCATTTCAAAGACAGATGACGTACCTGTAGTAGTCCACAAAAGTGGTTTTTGTGCCATCCATCAAAGTGAATGTGTCTTTGGGTGATTTATCCCACTCAACGGCATCGATGCGATAAGTCCGGTTATTGTAGCGGGTGATGATGATGCTACCAACAAGTTCTTTGGTACATTCATCTCTAAATTTCTCTTTGCTTTGTTGATAGAGAATGTTCCTGGCAGAAGAAAACATAAAACAGTTTTCATTTGAAAGCCTAACTGTGTTTGATATATTTTGGAAATGTAGCTTTGCGTTGTCCCAACAATCATTATTAACCAATTAATTTTGACAGCTCTAATGTACAATGACTTTGAACGTACAATTATGTCTTGTCCTCTCTGTGACAGGTACCAAGACTGATGGACAGGGGATGTGGAAATACTAGAGGCGTTAAGAAAAATTGATTCGGCAATATATCGTGACATTACAGCGCACAATTCTTGTATCGATTCAATATGGGGCCGAATCGATATTTAAACGTCAATTTTTGATGGAAATATTTAACAAAAAGTCTTACTTGTGGTTAGGGTTCCCACTTTAAGCATGGAAGAATGTTATATTAATTGAACATGAAGCCTTCTTATTTTATTTGAATGCTGTATCCGTATCAAACTGAATTGTGACCTATGAATCGTGATACGGATCGAATCGCTGGGTACTAGGCAAGTCACACCTCTAGGAGATACTGTCCAATACGAAGGGGGCGTTTTTATTTTTGTTTTTTTAATGAGTTAGTTATATACTGATTTCTCCAAAACAAATGGATGAAATTTAAAATGCAAGCTAATATTTTCCTGATGAAAAAAATAAAATAAAAAATACAGCGTTTATGAGTGAAAAATGGGCCATCACTGCCGAAGTTTCCGTTTAATATTGCATTTGTGGAATATGAGTTAAGCAGCAAAATCGACCCATTTTCAATCCATTTTAGGAGGGGGCCATTTTGCCACTTGTTGTTGATTGAAAATTACATCACAGTTACGCAGGACTCCGGTAACAACAAATCTTTGCTCAACTGTTTTCTGAAGCTGGGTCATAATTGGTTGGTACCTGTGCCCTGAGTAACTGTGATGTCATTTTCAGTTGACAATAAGTGGCAAAGTTTTGGGTTGACTTCTTTGTGTTGTGTAACTGATTTTGCATTACTCACATGACATCCAGCACAGAGTCATTCCGCAATACTTTGTGCGTAACATCAACACACAGGTACAGACCTCCATCTGTATTTTTGATACTTGTTGAAAAGCCTGGCCACACCTGCAGTCTACAAAATATTAGCACAAGATAATTAGCAGAACAGCTTGGAACAGAACTGTCCTATCACCACAGATCAATATGCTACTTTACCGATGTTTGCCAAGAACTATTGCACTTTCTGGATCATAATGATTTCTCCCCACCAGCTTCAATCCAATCACTTTCATGACCCTTGAAACAGACGGGGAAGAAAAAAAAATAAAAAATAAATGCTTTTGTAACAAAAAGGCTTTAAAATTGAAAAATGTACCTCCTGAGAACGACATTGTAGAGTGGGATGCATATATCACTGCTGGGTGGCAACATCTTTGTCATCTTTATTTGGATTATGATTTCTTCATTGTCTGTTCTTCTCAAACTCTTGAGAACCACCTCCTGTGTATTAACCAAATATTATTTTCACACAATGCCACATATTTACAGTGTAACAATAGGAACATTTCCAAATTGTGATCCGTACTCCTAGATGGGTTCACAACTATTTATGGGAGGAATTCAGGGTTGGTGCTGGGAAGTCAATCAGTAGTTCGGAACATGCGAGGTTAGGTTACTCGACTGGTTTTTGGCTGTAATTTTCGCCCGCGGTCCTAAGTTCGCAAAGCTGCCCTGCGGGCATCGGTAGCAGGAAGATGTTGGCGAAACAAGTCAGGTGAGGCTCCAGCCATGCTAGATTTACTGCAATTACAATAATTTCTTTATCATATATAATGTTCGTTGATTTGAAATCGAGAGTGGGTTTTTTAAGGAATTAAGGAATTTTTAGTTCACCACTAGATGGCGCTAATTATTACACACGATGCCTTTAAATTCTGTGATACCTACATCCTTTAATTGGAGGGGAAGGTAGAGTATAGTGCCATCAAACGCCATGACTTCTCCTGTGGTCAAGCGGTGATCTTTCATCATTGCAAAACGCATCGACATGGATTCAACATTTGGTCTGGAAAAACAGTAGAAATACAAATTCTTACTGTACAAATATTTTCACAGGTACGTACTTATACAAGTAAAAATACGGTCACTAGAAAAAGGCCTGTTATCCCAAAATGGATTCACTTTAGGATGACATTGTCATTGGACATCATCATCGGATATTTAAACAATATGTAATGGCAGATTTTCATAATAGTCTACAAATGCACAAATTTACTAAAGCTTTTTAGTTGAAAAAAAAAAGGCAGAAATCAGTGTTACTTACGTAAATGTCACATGGTACTGATAAACAGCTTTGTTCTTGCAGTGAATTGGAATATGATTGGAGCCGATAGATAAAGGACTTCCTTTTGATCCAGCCTTATTGAGTGGCGTGCTGACCAAGAAAACAGACACACAAAAATATAGTTTTGATTCAACAACACCAGATATTGATCTGATAGCCCACGGGAGAATATGCCTCTATAGCTAATTATTATAATTATTATAAAATATATTGTGACGTACACATAAGACATTGAGATGATAAACCTCAATATGGAAAGCGTTTCTTGTTAAAATGACGCAAACTGAACGAAAAACATGCTAAAGGAGCTCAACGATATGACAGCCAAACAAACAAAAAACGGACGACAACTTCCTTACTTGCAGTAACTCGTAACACGGTTTAGAGGCAAAAAAAAAAAAAAAAAAAAAAAAAAAAAAAAAAAGTACTCTTACCGGACAGCCTCCATTTCCAATTCTGTCTTTCTTGGTACAATAGCTGAGAGGTCTTCCACCTCCTGGACACTGGGCACCATTCCTAAACAGAATTGTTATAGTAAATTGATACATGTCCTTTTATTAGTGTGAGGATCGAAAAACTGGAGGGGGAAATAATGTAGTATGGATGGATGGATTTTCTAGAGGTGCACATAAGAGGTGCACCAGTGTGTGTGAGCACTGCAAATTGAAGACTGCACTTCACTTCAAAGTCTGTCACTGCGTTTTTGTACACAAAAATAATGCAGTTCAGTCAGTCAGCTTGAGTGTGGTCAGACTATGCAGTGTATGCAGCCTCAATTCCAAAATAAGTTATCTGCCACCACTGCTTCAGAGAGCCAACTTCAAAATAAAAGTGTCACATATTTGTGACGTCATAATGCGCACAACCTCGTGTTCACAGAAGATGCATCATGGCGACATGGCGGTCGCCAGTGTGGGCTTTCTTTACTGTGTCTCCCCAAAATATCACGCTTGCAGTTTTTTTGTTTTTTTTGTTTTTGCATTTTTAAAACATGACTGTTTTGTTTTGATAAACTCAAAATGAGTTACTAGTTGCCTTTAGCAACCAGAGATAAACAAAATTCAGCTTCATGGCGCTTTACGCGTTTCAATGTATTTGTACATGTTAGTAGGAGTCGAAAGTATATTTGTATTCAAGTTAATTTAGCAAATTATTGGCTTACTTGTCAGTTATCGATATCTGCACTTTCTATATTATTGGTATCAGTTGAAAATAGAATTTATCGTGCATCCCTAATTTTTAGAATGGTGAACTTAGTAAAAAAAACAAAAAACAAAAAAAAAACTAAAATTTGAACTTTGAACTGAACTAGCTAATTTCACAATGTGTGGTGAAATTTGAATTTCTTTGCAGTGACGAATTAACTTTCCCAACACTGCCTGCAATGAGCAGCTTTTACTCGTTGTGAATGGATTGTGAATGCCTGGGCTAGCGTGATCGAGCATTGTTTTTCGAGCTTTCGTGAAAGCTGGCATCATTGCCGAAGAGCTGCATTGAATATTTTCCCTCTGCTTGTTTGGGCTTCCTTTCCGTAGTCTGGCATCTACATTTCCTAAACTTGCATGTTAGGTTCATTGAAGACTAAATGATCATATGGTGTGAATGTTTGTCTGTCTGCAATTGCTTGCGACCAGTCAGAATGTATCCCGCCGCAACACCCAAAGTCAGCTGGGATAGTGTATAGCTCACGTGACTTCACCCTTGTGAGGATAAGTGGTCTAGAAAAAGGATTGATTGAACCCTTATTAACTGATGGATCTTTGTACTCCAATATATGCTATGGGAACGCATTTAATGTGCTGTGTGTTCCCCACCCTTGTGTGATTTTCAAACTTTCAAGTTTATTACCTGTGTGAGAGCTCTTGGAGTGATCGCAGGCTGTCGGCTCAGAGGTACGAGAACCAGCCTGAACAGTTTTGAGAGGAAAGGAGGAAAGAGGTAAAGGGGGTCCTCGTCCCAGTCCAAATGCAGGCAGTGATGCTCTTCCAACTCCCACCATCGGGCTTGCAGACGTTTCTTGGCCAACAAAGCTGTAACAGTTCACAGGCCATGCCAGACATTAGTACAACTCATAGGGATGTGTATACTACTCTATTAGAGGTTGCAACGATAAACAAAATTAAACATCCACGGTTCGATTCAATACATTAAACAGTAGGGATGGGTACCTTTCACATTTGAACCGGTACCGTGCCAAATCTCGGTACCTGGGAATCGATACCAGTACTCCCGGTACCAATTTATTTATTTAGTTATTTTGGTGGTAATAAATGTTCATCATTGTTTATTTAACAGTAATATATTTTTACAAATCTATTTCACCATTACTTTTTAATGTATAAAACTTGACAAATAAGAAAAATGTAAAATTTAAACAAATTCGCCACAGAGGAATAGTAAAAAATAAAGATGTAAAATTTTACAATTACTGAAGTATAATTAATATAATTAATTAAACAGTGTAAAATAAAGTTCTGTGCAACACAAGGAATGACGTTAACCATTAACAGTAAATATTAGGGGTGTGAATTGCCTAGTACGAGATGGAGAACACATCATCTTCCTACCTTCTCCCCCTGCCAATTACTGCTTGTGGGTGGTGACTTATCTTTGGGATACTGGCAACCACATCTACATCCGGACTCTGCTTCTTTAACTCTTCCACTTCCCCAGCTGCTACTGTTTCTGCAAAAACAATTGAATTCAATTTTGCTGATTAAAATGTGAACAGAGAAAGGGGTATTCAACAAGCAAGAAAAATCCAAGAAATTTGCAACACGTTTGCCACCAGTTGTGTCCTTTTGTAGAGTACATTGGACCTCTGCTATTTGTGGGTGACCGGGCTGGTCCAGGAATAGTATAAAGTAAAGAAAATAAAGTAAAAAAACAAACAAAAACAAAACAAAAAAAACAAACAAACAAAAACTTAATTAGTGATTCTGAGACTTCTGAACCGTGACTATGCAGGGGTCTACGGTATATGTCAGTGGCAATTTGGTTGAAGTTTTGGACTGCTGACTGATTTAGCAACAGAAGAATTAAGATACTGAATATAAAGCTCCAATCACACAGCTTTATGTATAAGCCACAACAGGTTAAATCTCAACAAAAACAAATGAGCGCTCCCCACTATAAAAGAGGCACATTTAATGGTGTATATTGTATCTCGGGAAATAGCAATAGTAGTTTTTCTTCGTCAAATATCACTTGTAAATATATTGCAATTCCTTTTCTAATTTTGTTTTTTTGGGGGGTAAAATGCTCATGGTAAACACTGTAACTAAAAGACTTTCCCCCTTATACAACTACAACTATTACAATAGCAAGAGCAAATCCTGGAGGGGCAGTTACTGTACATACATACCAACTGGTAATGCTCCTCTTTCACATGAGACCACTGAGGGTTCAACACCCATTCCCCTGAACATTGAGACCAGTGTACGTCCACGACCATGTGTAGGGGAATCAACCTATACACAAATTAATTAGTAATTTAAAATAAATAAATAGATATTTAGATAAAAACACATTACAAACTTTAATTACCTCTTTCCTGGTGAGGGCTTCGTCTGTAAGGGCCGTCCGATTCTCGGTGACAGCCAGGACTGCACCTCTTGCAATACCTACTCTGGGTTCTGCTGAGGGAAAGAGCCACCCTCTTGCTCGTCCAAGGCCTCTATTGTCAGACTGAAGCCCTCTCGCTCGTCCAGCTAAAGGGTCATTAGAGGGTATACTGGATCCTTGTCCTTGTTGGATATTAGCAGGAGGAACGAAAAAACCTTGGCCTCGTCCTACAGCAAGCCCTCTACTGCGTCCCCGCCAAGGAATGCCTGCCAAATCACTGGAGGCAGGTGGCATGTTTGGATCCATTTTGTCCACTTAAATATTTCGTGTGAACTGCAGGGCAAAGGGGGCGAGAAATTTCTGTTAATAAATCCGTCTGTGTGACCGGCTGACAGTAGAATATTCTAACTTTCTTAAAACTCATACCTCTCTGGCCCCATCCTATGCATCTAATTTGACTTTTAATCATTTTAAAACTTGTCACACCGTGACAATAACAGCACAAAAGGTTCGAAATAAACTGCATTTAAAGGGGGGAAAAAAGTCACATAATCCACAAGGAAAGTTACTATAGGTCAAAAGATCAAGTTACTAAAATATGCACTAATCTTCTAAATGATTGCAGATTTGGAATCCTCAAATCCTTGTTGAATTCCCTTTCCAACAATACATGTTTTGGGAAGATTGACCCAGAACTTGAGATATAAGGTCTCACTGTTCAAAGGAAGGCAGCCATGCCTCTTCGCCAAAAAATGTCAAAATTCAGCAGGCCATCGTTCCCACATCCCTGCTGCGACTGACCTAAAATTTGTTCCATTAAAACCAAATTCCATTAAAATCACAATCTGCTTGGTTAAAATTTTCAGATTTTTGGGGGGGCGATTCGGCATGGAACAACGCTAGTGACAATTTGGAACATCCGGGCATGTCTCCAACGCCACGAACTGCCTTTATACAGTGAAAACAAACAGCCTATTCTTTTGTATTGTTTCTGCCTGTGACTATCATACAAAGCAGGCATACCATTATAGTAGTCAAAATACAAGGATCGAACGTCCGATGCTTTTCAATGAGCGGAGAGCATCATTTCACCAAGTTGACCGCCATTTTGGCTTGTGACGTAATCACAGACTTGTCAATAGCCTTGAAAACATACACAAACAACATTAAATTTAAACATCACAACACCTACAATCTAATGGTCCACAGCATTTGTACACTCGTACAATGCAAGACAGTTATTTAAATGTACTTTATATTGCTGTATTAATCATTCATTTTAAAATATCATGTCACACTATCATTTTTGAATGATTTAGACTACAGTGCTACAGCTTAAAATTCAACCTGTTTCGAAAATAAAGAAATAAAATAAAAATTTAAAAAAAAAAAAAAAAGACGTCCTGAAGACAACTAACCACTGGACGGCGCCTCGCTACTTGGTACCAGGGGCTCAATTTCTCTTCAAGGGAAAAAGAAAATGGAAAAAAAAAAAAGAGCGGTAGCATGTTGTGTGAGCGGGAAATGTCAGCACAATTCGTCTCTCACCCCCCCCTCCCAACGGAAAAAAAAGAAGAAAAAAAGGAAGAAAAAAAAGGTTGGGGTGGACAGTGGACTGTCTTTCCATGGTGCACCATGACATAGGAAAAAAAAAGAAGTCATTTTAGACTCTAAATTCACTACTCTAAATGGGGATAATACAATAAAAAAAATAGACAACACGATTTTTCTTCCTTACTGTAAAATACGTCAAGCGTTGCTGAGGCCATTTTAATCCCCGCCATTTTTTTCTTCAAAAACAAAAAGTATGGAGATTATCCCGTCCCTATCAATTACTATTCCTATTATACGTTTCAATGTTATTAAGTGCATGGGTATACTCTATAACATACAGTTCCACATACTTTGTCAAATAATTAACACAGACGACACACAGAGACGTTAGCAAAATTAGCATTTAGCTTGCACAAGAGGCCGCTCACGCCGGCTAGGAAGCAATTAACAACCGTGACGTGCATTTACTAAACTAACCAGGTAACGTATGTTGGTCAAGTAAACCGTTCTTGAAAACGTATTACAGTATAGAAATTGAAACTCACATTTTACTCGGTGACAAACGTTTAGGTTTTAGAACGAAATTTCTCAACCGTGACCCGGTGTTGAATCTTGACTGACGAGACTGTGCCCGCCCTCTAAACGCTATTGGACGAGTCAAGACGTAGAGGTGTCTATCATTGGTTTGCACCTCCTGCCAATCATTCCGGCAATTAATATACGGCCTCTAACAGAATTTAATTTACCCTCACATACAGTACCGTACAGATATTCATAGTAATATGTTAATGATGCTCTCGGGGTGTTTATACTAGATCATCACTATCTACTGACGTGACATCACACATTTACACTGCACGCACATATTTTGCCATACAAATGATAACAGAGGTTGTGTTGCCATCTATTGTTAGAAAGCAGTAACTGCAACGTTAATACATCGAAAAACAAACCAAGCACACATGCGTTTAGTGTATTTACATAATGATGTACATTATATATCATATATAAGGAAAAACACACAAACCGAGAACAATACTATACTCACAAATCCATAGCAAGCCATAGCATAGCATCCATAGCATGTTGTTTTTACATACATTTTTTTTTTTTTTTTTAAATCTGTGGAGATTTTTTTTTTCACTTTAAAATGAACCAGATTGGGAAAGGTATAGGACAGGTGCACAGTTTGTGTTTATTTTTTAAATTTTAATCAAAGCAGTTTTGTACCGTCTTGTATGAATAGGAGAAAAAAAAAAGACACATTCTGTGTTGGAGCCATATTACTATTAGTGTTCTATGTTTTTCCTTCTCTTCATGTGATTTCTAACTTTGACCGCATGGTGGCGCATGTGCCCCCAGGATTAAATGAAGCTCGTCAGGTGTGCGTGAGCCTTGCTGGCAAACAGTTTATTTTATTTTATTTTTTTATTTTTTTGTTTTATGCGAAAGGACTGTGTTGTCCTTTGGACATTAATGGAAAAGGATGGGACTTTGGGCTATTGTATGTACACATTTTATTTATTTTTTTACACAGCTTGGTACAAATCACGATTTTTACAGATGCAAATTATACACTTTTGTCCACAGGTAAAAAAAAATTTACGTTACTTTTGCACCATATAACCTCCATAGTCCTGGGTTCACTTTACGAAATATATTGAAATAATTTTGGTGGCGTCAGTCCGAAATCTATATCAAAATTTGGTATAGTAAATTAGATTTTACAGTACTTATATGGGTCAATTCTCACTTGTGTGTGTGTGCGCTATTTTATCTATTTGTCTAATGTAAAGTGTTGAAAATGACTTGCTCTCTTTGCAATGTTTATGATTAAAGCAAATATGACATTTCCTTGATTTATTAGTGTACAGTAATGTAATGATATTGCTAAATCGCTTCGTATCCATAAGACTATTTGAGGCGTCTCTCTCTCTCTCTTCTAAAGAGAGAGAGAGAGAGAGAGAGGCGCGTGTCAAGTGACGTAACAAGTCATGCTGATACTATTATTGCATTGCTTCGGAGTCGAAGTGACGCATGTGGAGGTGGAACACGGTCTTCATGCTTCTCCGCTCGATGGACCATCCTTGGACCGGAAGCTACGAGTAAGCCCCAAAACTGTTCCGCTCCGAACGCGCCCGCCCTGTGAAGCGGCAGCCGGCTCGAAGTGAAAGCACCGACTCGGAGCCGAAAAGCAGGTCACAGACATCCAAATATGCGCGTTGGAGTGCGCTGGCGAATCGTCCCTTCACTCCATTCATCGGCGTTGTCGTGATGTTCAACACTTCGGGTATTGAGCTTCCTTTGAACAAGAAGGAGGAGATTTCCGAAGTTACCAATGGCACCTGGCAGCTTTTTTACAACGTCCTGCAGAACATCGGCCCCGCAACCATGCGGAATGAGTCTTGCGGGGAGCAACTGCTGCATTTCAGACGCCCGGAGAAGATCATCATCGGGGCGCTGCTGGCCATCATCACGGCGGTCACCGTGATGGGAAACACGCTGGTCGTCATCGCGGTGTGCGTGGTCAAGAAATTACGGCAGCCTTCCAACTACCTCCTGGTGTCTTTAGCTGTGGCCGACTTGTCCGTGGCCATCGTGGTGATGCCGTTTGTTATCGTGACTGACCTCACCGGGGGCAAGTGGCTCTTTGGCGAGGTGTTTTGCAACATATTCATCGGCATGGATGTAATGTGCTGCACTGCCTCCATCATGACCCTCTGTGTGATCAGCGTCGACAGGTAAAGTCATGAAACGAAACTTGAGAAGTTGACTTCAAAGAACTGCTAATACTGTATTGAGTAAGTTCCTCTGTCGTATCAAATAACGAGGGGTGTGCTCCAAAAAAATCGATACTGCAATATATCGTTGCGGGCCTCATCACAATACACGCATCGATACGCAGGCGTCAGAATCGATATTGCTCGTTAACTTTAAATCGGCAGTTCACGTTTGCTTCGCGGCTTCCGTTGTACCTAAAAAATAAAAACCGGCAGAGTCTTTGAAGTTAATTGCCTTCAATTAATGCAAAAATAGCTCAACAGTGATTGGACACTGTGTCTTGCTAAGAAAAATGAAAGCAGAGGAAGAATGTCAACATTTGTTTATTTATAAACTTAACACGGCACGTGTCTCAGTGTACCAATTTTCCTATATTTTGTTGTCAAAAAAAAATAAAAAAAATAAAATGTGTCTTATGTGGGATATATATTAGGGATGTCACGATAATGGCAATATCGTGATATCGTGATATTAAAACTGCCACAATATCGTCGTCGTCATGTTCACAATCTTTAAAAGGAACACATCTGTTAAAAAAAAAAGTCAGGTTGATTTCCATTTGTGCAGTTCTAGCACCCTCTAGTGGCTAGTTTATTCGTGCAAGTTAATTTTCATGAGGGATGTTTTGGCCTTCTATGTTTAAAATCGATGCTAATTGTTAGATAAAGGGGAACCTAATTTGCTTGTGAAGTGATCAATGTGTGCTTGCATTAGCAAGGAAGAGCCTCAATATTGTTATTAGAGATTGTAGGTGGTTTATATGTATTGCTGTTATGTACAAAAGCACAATATTGTGCTTTTTTTTTTTTTTAGTATGACCTCTTTTTTACAATATTGTGATGTTTTTTTAAATATCGCCAATGCCCCCACAATATCGTGATAATTATCGTATCGTGACCTTCATATCGTGACAATATCGTATCGTGATGTTTGGATATAGTTACATCCTTAATATATATGTATCGCGATACGTATCGTATCGTGGACCCTGTATCGTGATACGTATCGTATCGTGAGGTTGGCGGCAATACCCAGCCCTCCAAATAACGAACTAATAACTCGCCATTTGGTGCCAGCTCGGGATCCAAATTTCCAGGGGCGGGACTGGTTTGAGTGACAATCAATATATAGCCATTTTTTTTCCCTTATTGCATACACATCAGTGCAGGTTTTATCAACACCAAAAACAACTCTCACTTATTAAACTGGCAAGTGCAGGATAGCCGGGATGCTTTCAGCAGAAATTATTGGGTAACTGTTATCTTTGGTCTGCTCGTGACAAATGTGTCTGCATGCCCTCCCTACTGTAATTTGCATTGAAAAAGTCAAAAATATTGGTATTTAATCTGTTGTGCCGCAAGACTTTCAATTCCAAATGTAAAATCAATGTTGTATGAAAATGTGAGGGTGGACGAAAGGATTTATATGTGTATAAGAAAAGTCACAGAACTGAGTGTTAGAGCATGAGCTCCACTAAGTTGCCATATGATGGAAAAAGTGATCATAATGAAACCCTTCACGTGCTTCTGTATGGGAAAGATGTCGCTTACCACTTGGGAACTCCAAATGACGGCCGAGTTCTGTTCATGTGCTTTTTGTTGTTGTTGTGGGCAAACAAAATACACATGGAAGCTGACCTACTCTTTGCTCGTAAAACTGAACGATTACGGCAAATAATGAGTTGTGAAGGACAGGACATTGCACGCGTAATCGTGTAGATTCCAAAACAATTTGCTCGCGAACGATAAGTGTTCATATTTCTCGCCATTCGTGAATCCTCCTGCGCTCTCCGCCATGTTGAAATTTGAATAGTTCTCTCGACTCGGAAACTCGGGTGTCAAAATAAATTCCCGGTTGTCCAGTGGAAAATATAACATGAGGGGGCGTTCACGTGCAGTTTTCTCCTTGACATGTGCTATTTACCATGATTTGGAGACCACATGAAGGCAGCGTAAGACCAAGTAAGCATCCGTGGGCCGTTATTAGGAAACTCCAAGTTTCGGTGTCAGCAGACCAGAATGAATTTATACAATTTCTGTTAAACAGTGTGCACAATAATCACAATGAAACAAATGAGAGCAAAGTTAACATATAAATCACAGCAGGGCTCAGAGGAAATTGTGAGCGTTGATGATAGGATAGCTGTGGTGAATGTGATCAAAGGTTTGCACATACTTATATATATATATATATATATATATATATATATATATATATATATATTAGGGGTGTGGATTGCCTAGTACCTGACGATTCGATTCGTATCACGATTCACAGGTCACGATTCGATTCGATACCGATTAATCCCGATACGAATTTATAAGTCGATTCTTGCGATTTTTTTCATTCAAATTTAGAAAATACTAATCAGTAAGCTTGTAGAGTGTAAGATTTATATGAAAATGTATTATTTATTTAGCTGAAATTTCAGTCTTATAGAGGTTGTAATCTGTTTCATGTTTAAACAGTATTAAAATAAAATATTAAGGCTTAATGTTCCGTTTATATAACATTCTTCCATGCCCAAGGTGTGAATCCTAAAAAAAAAAAAAAAAAAAAAAAAAAAAAAAAAAAAAAAAAAAAAAAAAAACGATTCTGCTGATTATTGAATCGATTCGAGAATCGCGCGATGTAGTATCGCGATATATCGCCGAATCGATTTTTTTTAAACACCCCTAATATATATATATTAGTGTTGTTCCGATACAATTTTTTGGCTCCCGATACTGATACCCAGAGTATCGGCCGATACCGATACCATACCGATACTTAAGGTTGTTTTTTTTCCTCAACATGAAAAAGCTGTCCTGCCATTGGTTCAGAGCATTCATGGGCCAATAGGGTATCTTAGATCGGCATGCAGTGAACATGTCACATGCCAGTGAATGTCGTGCACCAGCAAGACACAAGATGCTGCATCCAAAGTCCTATATTAGCTTTGGAATTAATGGTATCGGCATGTTACTTGTGAGTAGTCACCGATACCGATACCACTGTTTTAATGCAGCATCGGCACCTCTGCCGATACCAGTATCAGTATCGGAACAATACTAATAGAAATATATATATATAAACACGAATCTGCAGGATTTTGCTTTGGATGAGTGGCTTGGTCAGGATTGTAGAAATACACGAGGTATGTTGAGTGGCTATTTGAGCAAGTTAACGCTCTGGACGTCATGAAGCCAGAAGCATGAACCCTTGTGTATAGACCCAATAAATATTTAATCCCACAGGCTTACATGGATGTTCTCCGAAAGACCACTTTGGTGGAGTTCAGCATCTCTGACCTTCCTTCCGCAATCTAATCACAGCCAGATAATACCACTGAGATCCCACGGAGAACGGCTCCGTTAATGGGCGCCGTGTCACCTTTACGTAAACACATTTATCATCAATGAAGGTGCGCCATATAAATTTTGTTCTGTGGATATTGCCGTTGAAGGATTTTTATGACATATTACATACATGCTTGCTTTCTGTTTCTGCTTTGACCCATTCGTTCCGAAGACGAGTCAAATGTCTAACGCGAGATTACTGTTGTCATGGAGGAGCTGCAAAATAAACCAAGCAATGAAGATTACATCAAAAAAAAAAAAAAAAAAAAAGGAGCCTACCTGGATAAAAGCACAGTACAGAATGCATGTTTTTCGATCACCATCTCCCGCCTCTAAAAGTTTATTGGTCAACTCTAAATTGTCCATAATTGTGAATCAGAGTGTGATTTTTTTTTGTTTTGTTTTGTCTATACTTTATGTACCCTGTGATTGACTGGCCAGCAGTCAAAAGCTGGCAGCTCTCAACACCCAAATTCAGCTGGGATAGGCTCCAGCTCAGATATTGTTCATTTGGAAATCATTGCGAATATGATATTGCTTGTTAAATTCCAACAATCTATGTGAAATAATGATTTTCGACTTAGTAATTGAATTATCACGCTACTATAAAATATTATAAACATTTTGCAAAACTTATTTCTATATCAGCAGGTTATCGACAAGCTAAACAACTGTGTGATCAAGTCTCACGGCATTTCTATTAAAATGTAACTTCTGATTCATAGCTCTGAATGCCACACATATGATGACGTAACCATTTATCACCTCTGTCGTTAAGTTAAGATTTAACTGCACACTTGAAATCACGCTTTCCGCCACAGCGGGAGCGTGCCCGTGCTATATAGGGGAAAGGTATCATCAATAATGGTGCACTACCTCTACATGAATTTCAAGAAAGATTGAGATGAGACCCACTTCCTTTAACTCATTTGCTCCCAATAACGTGTAAATACGTTTTTTTTAATGTTCTAAGTCTCCCAAAGACGTATTTATACGTTTTTTTGTTTGTTTTTATGCTAGAGCATACAGAAGGCTTTGATGCACCCTCTCAACTGAAAAGAACGGTTGCAGAAATGGTAGTTATTACACAAACGGCCAGCAGGTGGCAGCAGAGCAAAGGAGATCAACCAGGGCCATGTAGAAAAAGAGCTCAATTACTTTGAATTTTAAATAGATTTGTGAAAACTGATGAAACTTAGCTCTCTTCTAATGCCAATTGCTGCAAAACGGAACCAGATAGAAACATACTTTTTTTTCCCCTGATGAAAGAAGAGACTTTAATCTTTCTTTTGATAGGTTCCCTGCTTTTATAGCAATTGAACACAATATTCTGTGGGCCTTGCAAAATCAGTCAAAATCCAGTAAAACAGCCGGGAGCGAACGGGATTGCGAAATGTGAAAATGGCGGCGAGTGAATTAATAAGATAAAATATGTTTTGACTTCACTTTTTTTTTTTTTTTTTTTACCTTCCCTGAGAGTAATATGTTACACGTTCAATAATTCAAAAGTCAAACATGAATGATTTATTCAAAACAGGGGGAAGAGAGGGTACTTTTCCGTAGTTCTTCGGATGTCGACGAAAAGTCACGCTGAAGGAAGGGAAAGAGCTCACATTGCAAGCTGGCCGATATTAATATAAAATATCACTTAACTGTAAAAGTTGACTGTAGGTTACATG